>NC_053166.1:52905377-53205377 GCF_016835505.1 Polypterus senegalus
TGTAAACACTTTTTTTAAATGAGTTTTAAGCACAGGGGAAAAAAATGAAAATTTGAAAAATCCTTAATTTATACAAAAACTAACCATAAACAACCAAGAAAACTAACCTTACGTGAGTCGAGTTCTGGCATGAAGGAAGTGAGGAGGAAGAGCTAACCACTCGTAGAAGGACAGTTTTTCAGCAAATCGCTATGAATCTTCCTGGCTTTCTCGCATAACATTGCCTCGCTCACGCTATCCCCTGCAAGTTGCTTCTCATTCAACCACACTAGCAACAGTTTTTTCACCTCTTCCAGCACTTGAGGCCTCTGCTTGGTTGATACTGTAACTCCTTTTGCAACATCAGCTGCTTTAATGGCCTCTTTCTGCTTTAGAATAGTCAAAATCATAGATTTTGACTTCTTGTACTTGGCGGCAAGATCAGTAACACGAACGACACGCTCATACTTTTTCTTCGAACCTTTCTTCTCACCAACACTCCACTCTTCATTTGCTTAGAGGCCGTGGTTAATTGCAAAATTAATGCAAAAGCACACGAAATAGAGCACAAAGAGTTCACAGCGAATGCACGCACATCTGACCGAGAACAATGTACAGTACAGGGAGAGACTGAACACCTGTGGAAATCATCGGCGTGTACGAACTGGAAGGGAAACTGGCTTGTTCGTCACCCGAGTGTGTGGTCGTGAACAGATGCAAAAGTCTGGCAAACTTTTTGGTCGTAACCCGATTTGTACGTGTTCCGAGACGTTCGTGACCCAAGGTTCCACTGTATTCAGAAAGACTAGAAATCTATATATATAATTCACTAAGGCAAGACAACCATGAAAAGCACGCCGGAAGGGGCGTGGATTCACTAAGCCACCGACAAGTGAGACACCTATGGCGCACGAAGATAGGAGCCACGCCCACCAACTCCATTGGATACGACAACTCGCAGGGCCACGCCCACCAAGTCGGACGCGAGGACACAGAAAAAGTGCCGTCATTTATATTCTTCTGTCGTGGAGGCCACATGCGGTGCAAGGCAGGTTAATGTCATGCACCTCCGAGCTACGTTGACTGTTCATAGAGGCATGTTTCTCGCGGAGGTGAATCGCCATATGCAGCATATGAGGGGTATCTCATGGGATCTTTAAAACAATCCTTTACAACTGAGGTTAAAACACAATGAAGTAAGCAGTCTTTAAAAACCGAGTTTTCAGTTACAACGCATGACCGCTTGCACCATAGCAAACTGTTTTACACACTACATACAGCAATTCGCATCCGCGACAAACATGCGTCTTCTTAGATGCTCCTGCAGGAACACAGAAGACGTTTTCCTACCCACCAACACTCCTTTTTCACCGGCCCGCGTCTACCCTCGCTCTCTAGGCATTCACACTGCCTGCCCATGTGCCCGGACGCAAAACTCACCGACCACCCAGTTAGCCCCTTTCGTCTGTGCTAGGAGTCCACATGCACGTCTAAGCCACGTTGACTTTTCATTATTCTTTTGGTTTCGACACCCGACCGCGTCCACCATGAAAACCATGCGAAAGGAACAACGAAGCCCGCCCAGAAACTCTACCCCTCCTCCCACGTGCTCAGGAACGTACCTCAGACCACTGACCGCCAAATCAAACAGCTCATCAAACACATACTCACTCGCTTTGGTCTGTGCTGTGGTCCACGTTGACTATTCTTTTGCCCTCCATGGCTGCCGCTTCAAATGTATTTCATGGAAACAACAATTCTTTGAATGTTATGGAAATTCCTGCTTCAGGTAACTGTTTGTTTCTGTCAGTCGGGTTTTTGGAGAAATGTCATTGTGAAACTGTTGCTCTCAAACTTCGTGACATGGCTCTTGGCTTTGTTTGCCAACATTGGGATAACCGGTGACGTGGTGTCCGTTGTTCTTAGTCACAGAGGCATTGTTATACAGTCTGCTCAACAATACGCTGATTACATGAATACGTCCGGACTCTATGGTGCAGCGTGTCAAACGGTTTGCGAGGGGTATCCCATGGAATCCTTAAAACAATCCTTTACAACTGAGGTTAAAACACAATGAAGTGAGCAGTTTTCGATTCGACGCTCCACCACGTGCTCCATGGCAAACTGTTTTACACGCTACATAAAGCAATTCGCATCCGCGACAAACATGCGTCGTCTAGATGCTCCTGCACTTTGTTCACACCCCCCCCTACTACCGTGGTCAGGTGTCTTGGTGGATTATATATAGAAAGGAAGCCGAAACCGCACAGAGCAATGAAAAGTCTACAGTTCCATCTTTTCATTCACTTTCTGTTGTATCCTCAAACCCTCCCTTTGTAGATAACTGTGTCTTTCCAGAAGTGTTCAACCATCAATAAATAATTATGCATGACATTGACCGTGTGTCTACCGGCGTGGGTAAGCCGTTGAGCCCATTCGGGCTGCAAACCGTGGAATTCCCACTAAGTGCGACTCATACGCTCCCCACGGCCGATCCTGGCGACGGGCAAAACCGTGCCCGCGTGGGCGCCAAACTCAAAGGCGGCCGTTGAGGAGGCGGGCAGCAGCCGGCAGCGCTGCGACCGGCGGCTGTCCGCCTTTGAATTTTAAAGTCTGAGGCGGCCGGCGACCATAGCAGGCGGCATTTGCAGTGTGCAAAGTTTGACAAGTTGCGTGTGGCGTGTATTGTAGTTGATGCCTATTAGGGACTCCACACATAGCGATTTGCTCGCGCGAGCGGCAAAACCTTTGATGGTCGCGCTCATCGCACGCTCTGTCGAGCGGTTCCATTGCTTACCATGTGTTTACGACGCTCTCTAAATGTGTATAGTCCCTTAGTCAACGTTCAACTTGCATGTTTCATAGTTGCGTCGCGAAGGCGATAGATTTCATGTGAGATGCGTAAGTTCCTCAATGGGATTGCGAGTCAAGACAAGCGGCAAAAGACAGCGGGGCTGCGGCGATCTCTGAATTGACTGTCACTGTGTGCAGAGCTGCCTGTCGCTTAGAACGATTAAATAAACCGGCTTTCTAATCTAGGCTGTTTTTTTCTATAAAATTAATCGTTTGAAATTAAATTTTATTTGTACATCCCGACTCTAACCATAACACCGTCTTAATCCTGTTTGAAGTAGTACATGTAATAGTAATATCCGTCATATCATAATAGAAAATAGGTACGTAGGGCGGCGAAACCACATTCGCACAAAGGCGGCCGTCTACCCAGGATCGGCCCTGACGCTCCCACTGATTGCGTCGCGACAAACATGCGTCTTCTTGGATGCTCCTGCACTTTGTACACACCCCACCCCCCCACGTCACGGACGATTGTGTGTTGGTTCGTTCCGTGCATTGTTACAATGTTGCTTTTCTTGCCGATTTATTACATTACCGATTTTTCAAATGTTAATTTTCTCCCTGTGCTTAAAATTCATTAAAAAAACCGGCCTGATTATGCGGCGTATGGTACGCCGCGGGTTGGCTAGTGGCTAGTAAACTTCTGGTAAATTTCTGCAGTTTGGGTTTACCTTCCAGATGAAGAAGGACTTACAAAAATTTAGAAATAATTTGTAGTTTCCTTGAATTCAGCCTACTGGGGTAGTCCTCTTTTTGGTTTTATGGCCTCTTTCTCTCCATAGACAGCTGCAGCCCACCCAACTCCATTGAGGATGGATACTATGAAGATGCAGACAGCAATTATCCCATAACCCAAATGAATGGAGAACAGAAAAACTCATGTAAGTTGCCTATGTTTACCTTTACTTTGTATTGCTGATCTTGAAAACTCAGTAACAGATAAAACCGACAGTGGGTCTCAGAGTCTATTTCAGCATAAGGCAATTTGCGTACATCAGTTAAAGGATGTGAGACAATATTTCCCAGAACATACATAATTCTTAAGATATTCAGGTGTGAATAAGTCATCTAGCTGATGCAAGTTTGCCTAGTTAAACATTAGACAAGTCACAGTCTGCTAAACAGCTGTTGTGTAGTCATCACAGAATGCGTGACACATAGAGAAATTGACCTTCAAGAAATCCATGACAAAGTTGTATGGGACACATAAATCCATCTTTGTTGCAGGCAGTTTCAGAACATCATATTCATTTAACGTTTTGTGGCTCCTAGGGTATATAAAGAGAACTTTTTTCCTTTCCTACAGGTTTTGCCTACCTTGTTTACTTGTTAAAGCTGAGTCATCCAAAAAATGAAATCTAGTCTCTCACAACCAGCAAAGGATAGTTATGTTTGTGGAGATTACTTGATATTGAGGATCGAGGCTCACCTGAAACTGCCTTCAATTAAGTAGATAACCGGTCACCCACAAACCCATCTTTTCACTGTGGTTTACCTACGTATGAACAAGGAAAGGGCATATCTTTATTCTGAAAACCATTTGGCCGTTTTGAGTATCCCCTGACCAATGTTAAATTAGAAATCCAGTTTTATTTTAAATGCAGAAAATGTATGACGTAACCTGTGGATTGTGTTATTAGCACCAAGCTCATTTGCACTACAAAGCTGTTAACTCATCCCTCCAGGGCTAACACTGCATGGATGGGGCGAAGAACGCAATTATAAGCAGGCTCAAATACAAAAAGGGTCCATGCAGTAAGTTCCAGACAAGATAAGAATGCACCCTTTTTGTCCTGAAAAATATTAAGAGGCACTGCAAATTCGTGCGTCTTTTTAAAATTAATTTCTGTAGAATATCATTCCCACTTTTTGTGGAAACTCCTACAGGCAAATGACATTCTGTGGCACTAAAGGTTAGGGAATTAGAGGACCTAAATACACTTATGCACACAGGCCCACAATTTGCACACTCAGGCCCAAAATATGTTACCTTTTACTTAAAGCTTTCTCCTGGTGCAGTAGCCATGCAAAGCTGACCATCCGGCAATAATTCTTACAGAATTAGATACATAACTGTAAGCCTTCCTGAATGGTACACCACTCCAGCCTCAGGCTGTTATTTTTCCATCCCTGGTACTATTTCCAAAAGCGATATCCAAGTGTAGAAACCTTCTTCCTTTCATCCTTGGCCTAAAATTAGGCAAAAATCTCTGATGCTGTGAGTCCATATTATGAGATCTCACATTTTTCCAATTACTTATTTTGCATGTTGATAAAGAAAGTTTGAGAGATGAAAAGTCAAGCAGTCAGTCCATCATGCTTGTTTGGTCAGCTGATAGCTTACTTGTTCTAATATCTTATCAAGTTTTAAAAAAATGGCAAGGTTTTCACTTCAACTATAGGAATTATTTTGTCTCAGATTTTGACAATTTGTGTAAAGAAGTTTGTCTTGGCTTTAGACCACACTACACAAACAGATTTGAAAATGCTTCTTTTGTTATTAAACATGACCATTACTGATCAAAGTATGTAAATTTGAAAACACTGGCTCTCACATAGCAGCTGACTTCCTTTTGTTCTTATAATTCCCTCTGTGGTCTTATTTTTACTGTGGGGATACTCATTTCCTAACTTCATATACTGAATCTTGAAAAACTCTACCAAACTCCTCAAAGCCAAACTGACCAATAAAATTCTAAAACTGGATCTTGGACTTCTTAACCAGCGCACATCAGTGTGTGCGGATGGGTAGTACTACAATCTCCCGTGCTGAGTACCCTTCTGTATTCTTTGCCTAATAGGGAAATTTACATTTTTTGCCATTTCTGTGACAAACTTCCAGAAAATAATTTTAAAATGCTAGTGTCGTCAGAAAACTTTTTCTTTGTTGGTATGGCCTAAACCTTAGTCTTAAGTGCCCGTACTCTTAATTCCATTGATGTCTGAGTATGTGATTCACTAATTGAAAGAATTCTTGGTAACACTTTACATTAAGTGTCCATAATTACACTGTAACTACTATGTAATTACCTGTATAAGTACAGTGTAACTATGAGTTATTACTCCGTACTTACTGTGTAACACAAAGTAATGTTATAATTAATTACTCAGTTGTCATTGTTATTCCACAGTCAATATAATTACAATGTAACAATCTATCACTGATCCAAAACAAGTGTACTTGCATAGTTACAGTACATTGTATCTGTACTTTCAAAATGTAATAAAAACATTAGGGTATGTAACTACAACTATATAACAGATATTCCATGGTCTGGGCAATTTTAATGGAGAATTGCAGTGATGACTGCATAGGTTTTCGATGATATTTCAACATCTTTTTTAAATGGTGAAAACATCTTTGCAAAATGGTTAACGCGTTTTCCCAAAATCTAGAGGGGCACCTCCTTGACATGTTTTGCTTAAAAAAACATTTGTCACATTCTTGTAGTTGTGTTACACTATTTATTGTTGAATTTTTTGGGCTATTAATATACCCATCCCTAACATAATACTGTCTAACTTACATCATTCAGTCAAGGTACACAGGGCCGAAGAGCCATTCCAAGCATCACCAGGCACAAGGCAGGAAACAGCCCAGGATGGGGAGCCATCCCATTTCAAGGCCCACTGACAAACATACCAGCAGTCACATTCTCACACATGTGGCCACGTAACCCAAACTACGTGTCCCTGGGATGTGGCAGTAAAACCCATGAATAAGACATAGGGAGACATGGGTAGAATGTACAAATTTGACACACATATCTCCAGACATAATTCCATCTCAGGATAATGGATCTGTGAGGCAAAAGCGTTAGCCATTTTGCAAAACTGTTTTCACCATTTAAAACAGATCTTGAAATATCATTGAAAACCTACAGTATATAGTTATCACTGGAATTCTCCATTAAAATTGCCCATACCATGGAACATCTGTTACATAGTTGTAGTTACATACCCTGATGTTTTTATTACATTTTGAAAGTACAGATACATCGTAACTATGTAAGTACACTTGTTTTTGGATCAGTGATTAAATTGTTACATTGTAATTATATGCACTGTGGAATAACAATGACAACTGAGTAATTAACTATAGCATTACTTTGTATTACACAGTAAGTATGGACTAATAACTCGTAGTTACACTGTACTTATACAGGTAATTACATAATAGTTACAGTGTAATTATGGACACTTAATGTAAAGTGTTACCAAGAATTCTACTGCATGAACTTTATTGATACTTAGTATTTTCTCTCTCTGTCTTTCTCTCTGTGTTTAGATAATGACTCAGATGGAATGAGCAGCTCTTATGAGTCATATGATGAAGATGATGATGATGTGAAAGGCCAGAGAAGGACATACCAATGGCCATCTGAAGAGAACTCCATGGGTCTGGTAAAGGAGTGCCACATCTGTGCTTTCCTGCTTAGAAAAAAGCGTTTTGGACAATGGGCCAAACAGTTTGCTGTTATCCGGGACAACAAACTACTGGTGAGAGTGACCTGTGAATGGTGTCTTATCTTAATTTTTACTTATGTTTAGCTCTAGAGACATACAACAGGGCCAAACCATGCCAATGTTGGCAGGCATACTACACTACTCAAAAAATTAAAGGAAACACTTAAATCTAACATTTCGTTTGCTGAACGAAATGTTCAAGTGGAAAACTTAACTGAGTAATATTGTGTAATTCGTTGAGAACAAAATTGGTGTAACAATGGTGAATGGAAACCAGAATCACCAATCCATTCTGGGCTGGATTCAACATCACACCAAATATCAAAGTAAAAACTTTAAATCACAGGTTGTTCCTACTTGAATGAATTTTATCACAGCCACTCATAATGTGACTGACTAGTGTATATGGCCCCCATGTGCCTGTATCCACTCCTGACAACTTCTGGGCATGCTGCTGATGAGGCAACGGATGGTGTCATGGGGAATTTCCACCCAGACCTGGATCAGGGCATCAGTGAGCTCTCGGATAGCCTGTGGTGATACTTAGTGGCACCGGATGCACTGATACATAACATCCCAGATTTGCTCAGTTGGATTCAGGCCTGGGGAACTTGTGCCCAGAGTGCACTGCACTGTACGAGCGAAAGGTCTGTCAATGGCTCTGCGGATTTCATCCCATACCCAACAGCAGTCAGGGTGCTGTTGCCTAGTACATGGAGGTCTGTATGGCCCTCCAAGGATATGCTTCCTTAGACAATCACTGACCCACCACCAAACCCCATATGGTGGATAATGTTGCAGGCTGCATAACAACTATGGCAAAATCTCCAAACTCTTTCACATCTGTCACATGTGCTTAGTGTGAACCTAATCTCATCTGTGAAGAAAATGGGGCACCAATGGCAGAGCAGCCAATTTTGGTATTCTCTGGTGATTGCGAATTGAGCTGCACAGTGATGGGCTGTGAGCACAATTCCCACTAGAGAACATCATGCCACTCTCATGGAGTCTGTTTCTGACAGTTTGGTCAGAAACATGCATACCAGTAGCCAGTTGGAAGTCATTTTGCAGGGCTTTGACAATGCTCCTCCTGTTTCTCCTCGCACAAAGGAGTAGATACCAGTCCTGTTGCAGGGTAGATGCCCTTCCACAGCCCTGTCCAACTCTCCTCATGTAATGGCCTGTCTCCTGGTATCTCCTCCATGCTCATGTGACTGTGCTGGGAGACATGTCAAACCTTCTTGTGATGACACTTATGGATGTGCCATCCATGAGGAGCTGGACTAACTGTGCAACCTGAATTGGCTTCAGGTACTGCCCCATTCTACCAGTAGTGACAAGGACACTAGCAAAACTAGAGAAGAATCAGTCAGGAAGGATAAGGAAAGAGTAATTGTCTACGGCCACTCCTTATAAAACCATTCCCTTTTTGGGGGTTGTCTTGTTGTTGCCTGTCCAGTGCATGTGTTGTCACTTTCATTTGCACCAAAGCAGGCGAAGCTGATTCACAATTAGTTATGCTTCTTAACTAGACATATTGATATCTTTGAAGCTTAATTGACTTGGCGTTAGACTGTGATGATTAAGTGTTACTTTTATTTTTTGAGGAGTGTACATTGTGCCCTTTAGCTTCCACATTTAGCATTGTAAACATAAAGCAAATATCATGACAAATGTCTTCAGCAGTCGTTAGACAATCCTGTTACTCTGCCCAGTCACTCAAAAAAATTCAGCTCTAATCAGACTGGGTAGAGCAAAGGCTGCTGGCCCTGTTGCTATATTAGATTCCATCTTTCTGGCATGTAAGGAATTGAGGAAGCAAATTATTTTTTTATTTGCAAAAAGTCCCTTTGCATTATCGCTGTACTATCTTTCAGTGCTACAAGAGCATCAAGGATCACTCGCCACACACTGAGATGCCCCTTTGCACATGCAATGTGATCTATGTCCCAAAGGATGGCCGACGGAAGAAACACGAGCTGCGGTTTGCCTTGCCAGGAGCAGAGGCCTTGGTGCTTGCAGTACAGAGCAAAGAACAAGCTGAGGAATGGCTGAAGGTATAAAAGTAATCAGAATCTGTGTAGGACTCGGTTGTTGCCTCTTCTCCATCTCCTAAGATCCATTCTACCGCCCCTGTAGAATCTTAAAAATAAATGTTCTGCTAGCTCAGAAATCACAAAAGTTGGGACTCCAAACTGATGGGGCTTGTTAATCCTAGGGACATTTCAGGTTGAAATGACAGTCACAAAATTATTTGTAGAAAATAGTGTGCAGTGCCATAGAGAACCAAAGAATGTGCTAATTATACAAAACACAAACTATAATACAAGTCAACCTCTTTCTGTGCACTTCCCACTATCATTTAATGTCATGTAAAGTAGTGACAAGAGGACCAACAGCATAACAAGACAAAACAATTCTAGCTATTCATCTCTAAATTACCAGCCAGCTATAGATGACAGTCAATCCTGGGATGAACACAGAGAAGTCTAATGTTTGACTTCCATTTCTTACAGGTCATCCGAGAAGTTAGTAGTCAGTGCAATGGGGCGTTTGCTGTTGAAGGATCCACTTCACCAATAATTCTGCGTAAACTGGAATTGGAAAAGGTGAGTCACATACACAGGTGTCCAGCTGCTGCACTTGTAAAAGTTCAGGAGGTAAGTAAGCAACAAGTGTGCCATCTTTGAGCACAAGAGTTTTTTCTCCCTTCTCTGTGTGTCTGTCCTGTACTTATGAGAATGAGAAAGTTAAGTAAGCAAGCTGTGTAGCAAGCTTACCATGATTTTCAATTCTGACATTGGCTTAGAGCAACATTTGAATGGTGTCCAGAAGGGATTTATACCCACCAGAAGACAGGCACATGCACACTGTTTAGTCAGTCAATATTAATATGGGAGTCTGGAGAACACCAATACTATCATTTCTCAGTTGGAGTCTTCACCCCTCTTGCAGACGTTGCTTATTAGTCATCACTCTTGATGCAGAAGTTAGCTGATGAAGCCTTTGTAGGTTTTGTGTTTCTGTTAGTGTTTGCCCCCTGAAGCATACACCTTATGACAAAGGGGAACAATTAATCTGTGCAATAAACCTCACAAGCAGTTGTGATACTGCATCCTAACACTTTATCCCTTGTATTTTCACTCAGAGGCTATCACAGGAAAAGCAGACCTCGGATTCGGACAGTGTGGCCACAGCAGACAATGGGTGTATGGCCAATGGAAAAGACAGCCGGGAGCAGAGTAAGACTTCATCTTTGTTTTTAAAGATCATTTCATGTCTAAAACCAGAGAAGTTCATCCAATCAAAGGCCACTTTGATGTAATATGACCAAAATGTGTGCAGTACCGGCTGCCCTCTAAGTGTCATGACAGTGATTGACAAAGTCAGTAGTTGCCTTCAGCTGAGGTTGTTAGTCTACAAGAGGTGTAACTGGGAACATTTCATCTTTCATTTACAAGTATAGATTCAGTGGTCTGTGTGAAATGAAACAGGGAAGGGCTGGTGTGACTGAAAGGTGAATGTTTTATTAGCCTTCCTATAGATATCGTGGCTTTGTGGCTAAAGCATTGTACTGCCTGACTGCATGACCCTAATCCATTTCTTTACCAGTAATATATATCAGTGCTCATATTGTGAAAATGTTTAAAACCAATGCATTATCCCATGTCAGAAGGTCCATCACAGACTCAAAGACACAGGCGTTCTCAGACTACAAGCATGTAACTATAAACAAGCAACAAAATTGCAGAGCTGAGACATCAGCACAATGCACTACAATACAAGTTATACTGAACAATGGGGTATCTTTTTAAATGTGGGATAGCCTTAAGTGCCACAAATATCTGAGAAATGCCTGTTGTGAAGGAGAGTCTAGCAAAGATGGTAATATTTTCAGCCACTAAATAGACACTGTCTGGTTGACTGTACTGCTACACCCATGGCCACACATCCTGCTGCTGATTCGGAATACTGTGCTGCCATTACACAAACTGTAAATCCATTAAGCTACTTTCTGCATATGTCTTTGCATTGTCTGCTTCTTTGGTTCTTACTTTCTGACTTGACAGATGTTTAAAAAACTCTGTATCAGATTTAAAATTTAACCACACTGTATGCATCTTGCTTTCTTTCATGTTTTGTGGGGTCCTTTATACTCATTTAGAGCAAGATGACCAGCCAGAGAGACAGAGTGAACAGCCAGGAAGAAATTAAGCCCCAATTTAGAGTGGTGATATTTCACAGTGACTCGGTTGCAGATATTAGGAAAACAGTTTAAGACAAGCATCCCTTTTGTTGACTATCAGTTAATTAAAATGAATAAACCAAGTAAATCAGTGCAGAAAAAATGTGTGTCCTGGACTGTAGAAGGTTGAACAAGGACAAAGGAAGGGAGAATATTTGTAACTGGGGAGTGACTCATTGGCTCACGACATGTTAATCACTCCCAGGCTCTCGAGCCTTAGATACATGCCAATTATTAATTTATTTGTTGTTTTGTTTTTGCAAGTTACAAGGGTCTGCAAAATAGCCAGAAATTGTATCTACTCCTGAGTGCTGGGATGGCTGGGCAGCAGTGACTGAGATAGAACTAGAGAACATTTCTTATTTCATTATTTATCTGATAACTTTTACTTAAAGTCTTCTCTTTCTTAATTTTAGTGAGCTGGCTTATATGAGTGGTATTTCTGCAATGCTGCCATCTTTTGGTTTCCAGCATACCTGATCAGGTGTGGGTTGTCTTAAGTACAACAACCAAGATGTCCTTTCTAAATCATTTCCTATTATGTGTGAGCCGTTCCTTCTGAAGTGTAGCTGTAGACAGCTCTACTCCAAATTAGCTTGCAGTGAATGGCTTTTTTCCCCTCTTCAGTCAAATTATTGATGAATGTGCAGAAATTGACTGGACTGGCCAGCTCAGCTAAAGCAGCAGAAACACAGAAAAAGATTGGCAAGCTGCCTTCCCCAGGGAGGAACCTCATTGGGATGAGATATTCATATGTCTGTTTGTTTCTGATCAAACTTTCCAATCCTTCAGTCACACTTGGAGCTTCTCTCATCTCCTTTGGGCCATACTGTGCCCATGAATCAAAAATGCCTGTTAAAAAGCAGCAACACCAACATTAGAGATAAGAAGTAAAATATTTAAAAAAAACACCTAAGCTGGTAGTTTTGCCCCAAGTTAGAGAGGGGATAGCACTTACCTTAATGGCAGCCAACTGTCTTTCACTAAAAATAACTTCTGTGTGTTACAGGAATGATATTGCAGCCCACCTAATCAAGGCAAATAGGAATCTAGGAAATATTACCTTTTGGGGACTGTAACCTCTAATACAATAAAACTCACAAAATAAAAGAAGAAGTATAGCATTATTTCTTCATCAGAGAAGTATGTAGGAAAGCTATATCCATCCACTATCCAACCCGCTATATCCTAACTACACATTTCAGTGACATGCATTTAAAGAGGTCTTTAAAAGAAGCTGTTAAATTCTGAGCATTGAATAAATTTAACACAACATTATGTACCGGGGGCGACATCTGCCAATCTCTAGTCAGTTCTGAGCTTCAAACCAGAAGGCATATTCCTCTCTCCCAGTGGAAGCTCTTCAGCAGTAAGGTGAGGGCTTTATGATGTATGTTGTAACAGTGCCGGTAGAGCTGCTCAAGGGCATCCACTCATTTCCCATTTATTATATCTGATGGCAGCTAAGGGAAAGAAAGGAAGTCTGGCAGAGCTGAAGGGATCCGTAAGCCGGGCAGCAGGGAAGAAAA
This sequence comes from Polypterus senegalus, assembly GCF_016835505.1. Taxonomy (NCBI): domain Eukaryota; kingdom Metazoa; phylum Chordata; class Cladistia; order Polypteriformes; family Polypteridae; genus Polypterus; species Polypterus senegalus. The sequence continues at coordinate 52,918,455 of NC_053166.1, forward strand.
TTACCAGAATCATCAGCTTTTCAAAGAAGAAACCAGTGGCACCAGAAGATCCCCCGAGTGAGGACATTCCCTGCAGCGGTTAGTATTGAAACAATACCAGGGCACAGAAAGCCTCCCCTGTGGCCTGGTACATAGTTTTTAAGTTAAAATGCTGTCAATTTCCTACTGCATGAAATGTCTTACACATACACATCAAGAGGTTGTTTATTTGGTTTTACTGCTATTTCACTCAGTAGATCCGGCTCAGAGCATTTTGAATACCCACCCCATATACGTGACTTAAGACTCTTCACTGTGTTTCTTAGATTTTTCTTCAAATTAAGTTCTTCAGAGGCAACTTAGCACTTAAAGCATTCTAAGTGTATTCTTGTGCTTTCTTACATGTGTTTCAGGATATCTGAATGTGTTGGTTAATCAGTGCTGGAAGGAACGCTGGTGCCGCCTGCAGAGGAATACTCTTTACTTCCACAAGGACCCCTCTGATCTGCGCACTCACATCAATGCCATTACACTGAAGGGATGTGAGGTGGTTCCAGGCCTTGGTCCCAAGCACCCGTTTGCTTTTCGGCTTCTTCGTCATGGCAATGAGGTGGCAGCTTTAGAGGTACATAGACAAGAGTGGAGAGAACTGCTTATGCTACACTGTATAGCATTCACTCTTTAGAACACTCACCATCCATTCAATCATTGTGAATTTGAAGCTCTTGGTGTGTCCTTCTTTGACTTGGTGCCAACCATTGGAGGATTCACTATAACAAAACAAAGCTCAGGCCGGCAACAACATATCAGACCTCAAGGCAGCACTCCAGCTGAAAAAAAGAGTTCTGCCTACATAAAGGACCTTGTTTTTATGCTATGCAACATTATTGTGTTCTGATTAGCATTAGAGTTGTGGCTCCTGTTCACAGGAGTAATAATATTTATTGTTATTTTTATTGTACATTTTTAACAGCTTTATCGGAGGTGACTTACAAGTTCAGAATAATAGTTTATAGACATTTTTTGTAAGTGAATCCCAGGTCGGTCAAGGCACTTGCCCAGGTTTGGACAGTAAGCGGAGTGTCAATATGTGGACACTTGAGGGTGCTGTTGCCCTGTGAAACTCAACGGACAGATGCAGACACTGGTTTAAAAGCACCAAGAAGTATTTTAATTTTTTTTCAATATAGTGCCTCTAAAGCACCACATCCACCACAATACACAAATAATCAATAATACAATTCAATAAATCAATCCTCCACTCCCAGCAGCTCCGTTACACACCCTCCCAACTCTGGCTCAGCTTGCTGGGACTCGAATAGTCCTTTAAATAGTCCTTGACCCGGAAGTGCTTCTGTCCTTCTGTCCATGTGATTCCATAGCACTTCTGGGTCAGATAAAGAGTTACATTTTTCTTCAGCCCGGAAGTACTTATGTTCTTCCGTCCCCATGACTTGGGAGTACTTCCGGGCTATACGGGAAACAACAATCCCCTTGTCTCCCTGCATCGTCACACGGTGGCACCTAGCAGGGCTGTGAAGCCGAACTCTATCTTACATGATGCCCTGCAGGAATCTGGGGCACGTCTAGACTGCAGGGAAGATGCCATCTAGCATCTTGGATGTGTCGGCCGGGATCAGCTGCCGGCTGCCCATCACAAGAGGCAGAAGTTAAATTGATACTCTTGTAGTTTGAAGACTCCTGTCTTAACTCTTGCAAGACAATACCTGCTTATATGTTGGGTCACTCAACACAGCACTTTGCTAGGGTAACATTCAGTGGGAACATGTGAGTACACTGGACACTTACGCCACAAGAAAGTAAAATGGTGGTCATATGTCAACTTTGTGCCAACACCCAAGACTGTACAGAGTCCCCAGTTCAGGGCACTTCAATTGTGATAATACTAGGTAATGCAGCTGCTGCTGTTTACTTCCTTAGGCTGCTTCTTCCGAGGAGATGGGGCGCTGGCTGGGACTGATCCTGGCGCAGACAGGATCCTCCACCGATCCAGAATCTTTGCACTATGACTATGTTGATGTGGACACAATAGCCAACATTGTAAATGCCGTAAGGCATTCCTTCATGTAAGTGGGTGTGTGGGCTTACCCACTTATGTCTCTCTTTTAACAGCAACTTTGCAAGTGTGTACACAGAGCTGTACTGTACATTTCATCTTTCATTAACCCAGGCCTCTTTAACAGTGAAATAGCAATTTAGTGTTTGGCACCTTCTAACAACTAATGCACGTAAAACAAATGTTATGTAGAGAGAGAAACACGGGATATAACTCAGCTGATGTTATGTAAAGGCAGAATTTGAAACAAATATATTAAGATAATTCTTCACTCTGCAGTTCTCAGAATATAAATCAAACTTAGGCTAACGCTAAAAGATTGTACAGTAGACACTTAATGCTTAGCACCTAGGACTGTGGTCTGCTTTCAATTGCTGTTTGGAACTGCTATTGTGTGTCTAGATATTTTAACCACTTATTGTCAATCCCATAGGTGGGCCACTTCTTCTTACAGTTCAAAAGGGCCCTCCGATGGCAGGACCTATGATGAGGTTTCCATTGAAGAGGACCAGGTAATTCTCTAATGTTGTGAAATCATTGTTGATTTCTATGGTGGCTGATGCCATTATCCTTTCTTTATCCAAGCAGCGACTCCATAAGGTTCATTATTTTGGGTATGTGTTTATATTTGAAGTAAAATATCCCTTACACATAGATAGATGTACATGTCTTACAAAATAATTCTGTCTCTAATAACTGCCACTCTGAAGGGTGAAATGGTTTAATTTTCTATAAGGAAAGGTTTGAACAGATATCCCCAAAGTGACAACAGCATTCTGCATGCAGACATAAACATGTGCATATAGGACTCCTGAATATCAACTGCTCTTGGACATCCCTCGCTTCTAAAACAGAGTACATTTTTAAAACAACACCACAAACATGTTGGCTCATTTTACACTTTTAACTGTGGGGAGTTTTAGAATGGAATCACTGAGGCATGTTATTTGTGTATTAGTGTGTACTGCCTCTATCAGCCCACCTGACCTTTTGCATAGTGCATCTGGACACCAAATGACAGAGTGGCTTGCTTTTCCCAGAATTCCTAAGTCCTTATGAGTGCAAGTAACATACTGAAAAAAAAAACAAAGCTTAACTACAGCATATGTGACCCTCCCATCTCTGTACAAGAGTTCAGTATGGCTCAGCATAAGTCCAGCAGGAACATCCTCCTCCAAGACGGCCTGCCAAGAAGAGAGCTGGAAAGAAGGCGGGGAGGAGAGGAAAGAAAAGTTTCCACTAGCCAAACCCAGAAAGTGCAGGTGGAGACAGGGTGTGCCCCAGGATTTCCAGATGAGCAACAGACCCTGTGGTTTGCAGGCAGGTCAGTTTTCTCCACCCCCCCTTGCTGCTCAAGCGCCTACATCTCTGTATGGGAAACGCGGGAGCGGCCTGGGAAACTTTTTCCCCCACTTATAATGTTGTTGTAAATTTATTAGTATTGAGGTCTTTCTTCACACCAAAAATAAACCTGACATCTTCACAGCTGAAGAGGCTCAGTGCAGTGCTGACCGTCACTGAGACCCATGTTGAGTTCCAGCATATTACCTCTGTCTGTGTGAAGATTACATGCTCTCTCCAAGTCCGCAGTGGTTTTCCCCAAGCATTGTGGTTGTCTTTTTGATGACTGTAAGGGCTCTGTGTGATTATGTAGCATCCTGTCCTTTTCATGTCTTGTACTCGATGCTTACAGCATAGGAACTTTAACAGAAACAACACGGTATAGAAAATAGAGTACTAGATGACTGTTTAAGTCCACTAAGCATTATAACAAGATAAAAAAGACTCTGCATTTGGACCTCCCAGGTCATTGTCTTACTTCCAGTATGGTGCTTAAGCAAATCACTTCACCCTTTGTTTCTCTGCACGTCTCAGTTTAACTGTTCATTCACTTTGTATAAACCACTCAATCCACCCTTTACAGTTTCCTCCTGGGCTGCCTCTGCTTCACCTCAGCTAAAAGGTCATCTGTACTTAATGTCTAATGAGCTTCAGTCACCACTTACTTGAGAAGCAGATTCTCAGTTTGTCCTAGTTTATCTTAACTTCCAGTTTGAACACTACCTGCCAGTGTGTCATGGTTGCCCACATTTCATCTGTTTTCTTTCTGAGCTCAACTTCTGTTCCAGTGAGCAGAGGTGGAAGTCTGGTGATTCCTAGTTCAAGCCTCGACAGTCTTTGAGTCTAGTCTGTGTTTATTGCAATCCATACAAAGCAATCAAGTTTTTACAAAAAGAAAAATTGAGTTAAGAACAGATCGATCCCCACCCCTGAGAGAGAGAGAGCAAGTCAAACGGCGTGAAATTTAAGGCTTGTAAACATACCTAAATTAATAAATTCTTTGTGCTTTATGAGCTTATTTTAAAATATTACTGATTAGATCCTGCCATATTTTGAAAAAAGTCTGTACGGATCCTCTAACTGAGTATTTGATTTTTTCCAATTTCAAATAGTATAACACATCGGTTTCCCACTGACTTAAAAGAGAAGAGTTTGGGTTCTTCCAGTTTATCAGGATAAGTCTGCGTGCCAAAAGAGTAGTGAATGCAATCACAGTTTGTTTGTCTTTCTCCACTTTAATCCTCTCTGGAAGAACCCCAAACACAGCTGTTAATGGGTTAGGAGGGATTGTGAGTCCAAGGCTGTCTGAGAGGTAATTAAAAATTTTTGTCCAGAATAATGTTAATTTGGTGCAGGCCCAGAACATGTGACCCAGTGAGGCTGGGACTTGGTTGCGTTCGCAGGTTGGATCATGCCCTGAAAACATTTTGGAGAGTTTTAGTCGAGTCTAGTCTGTGTTTAGAAAGACCACGTCATGAAGTGAACATTGTTTCTTTTCTCATTTATCTAATTTGTGTCTTTTTTTGACTGAATTTCCAGGTATCAGGACCCAAGTGCTCAGCTGCAAACCAAGTCAAGCGACATTCATCCTTCTCCAGTAAAGCATCACAGAAGATTGACCCCCAGGTCACAATCAAGCGTCACGCATCAAGTAAGAGTAATATATTGATGGCCCCATAAACAAAAACATTACCATTGTGTATCTCCTTTAGTGTTCAAAGGACTTGGCTAAAAAATAAGGGATAAATAACATTTTTTCACATTCTTTATTTTAGTAGAATTTTCTCTCCTTTCATCCACTCATAAGCAACATGTGTATGGCAACAGTACATTGTTCTAAGTTATCTAAACGCCCAATTTCAGCTTTGATCACGAAGTGTGCCCAGGTCAACCCCGTCCAAAAAAACGTTTGAGTTTCTGTGTGCAAATTTATGAAAACAGGACATTACCAGTTCAGTTGAAGAGGGTCTGTGAGCCTTGACAAGACATACAAGGCATGTTTTCTACTGCTTCAGGTTTGTACCTTCTCAGGTGCCTGAAAATATGTGACCAGGATCAAAAAGTTTCATATTATAATTTTTTGTAAAAAAAAATGGATCTGGCTAAAATGCTGCCAGTAGCATACAGTCTCAAAAGGAACGCAGATTGTTCTACTTCTGATGGGAGTGTAAACATTACAGTTTATTTTTATATAGCCCAAAATCACACAAGAAGTGCCGCAATGGGCTTTAACCGGCCCTGCCTTTTGACAGCCCCCCAGCCTCGACTCTCTAAGAAGACAAGGGAAAACTCCCAAAAAACCCTTGTAGGGGAAAAAAATGGAAGAAACCTTGGGAAAGGCAGTTCAAAGAGAGACCCCTTTCCAGGTAGGTTGGGGTGTGCAGTGGGTGTTAAAAAAAGGGGTCAATACAATACAAAGAACAGAACACAAGTAATCATCAATACAATATAATAGTGCAATAGAAATCTTACAAGTACAGAGCAAAATTCAGCACTAGATGATATCCCGTAATACGATTTGGATTTGTTCAGAGTCCTGGAGTCCTCGGCCATCAAGCTACCTCCCCTATTGGACATTCCACAGCTGAGTCAGTACTGGGCTAGCCAATCTGATGAAAGAACCCCTCTACCCGATGATTCCTGTGATTCTCCATCAGTGATGACTTTACTTTAGGCAGGCAGAACAACTTGACAGGTGGGCAGTGGCACCAAGTGCATACCCCATATATATCATCATTAGACTATAAATACAGCTCATTCAGAAAACTTTCAGATCCCTTCACTTTCTGAACAGTTTTTTGTGGTTGAGACTTCTTGGGTAAGTTTCTACAAGTTTCGCACACCTGGAATTGTACAGCTTATCCCATTCTTCCTGGAAGGTCCGCTCGAGCTCATGTAGACTGGATGGGAAGCATCTGCAAACTGCAATCTGAATATCCTTTACAGATGTTCCATGGCAGGGGCTCTCAAACTCAGTCCCAGTGACCCTCTGTTGCTGCAGGCCTTTGTTCCATCCAGACTCACAATCTGTGATAATAATTTATCTCATTTAATTAGCTGGTCTTGTTTCTTTTCTTTTTTTACATTCAGAAGAGCACAATAATATGATTTTTACATTGATAAAATATTTAGAAGTATTTATTTTTTCAATATCTTTAAATGCTTAACTCATTTTTTTCTATTATTTTGATCTTTTTCTGTGTAGTTTGCTTCTTTCGTTTTATCCTAATAATAACAATTAAAAAGAAGCAGAGCAGGCACCTGGGAAAACAACACTGAATGATGAAAGGCTGCAGCTACTTTAGCATCAGACCCACTAGTGGGTAAATAATGGATTAAATAACCAGAAAACCTGGAAAAGAACAATAAAAATCAGAATGAAAATATTGTTAAAAAGTAAAAAATACATTTGCAAGAGCCAGTCTTAGAAAGTTAAAGTTCTGAGTTAAACTCATATTAATGTTTGCTTAATTTGAATAGAATATAAATTCCTTTCATAGTCATAACTTATGGTATAGTCTTTTCCCCCCTATAAGTTAGCAAGAGATAGAACCTTCTTACTATAACTGAGTAACAGTGTGATAATAAGCTCAGTTTGTTTGGAACAGGTCCCAGTAAAGAGGGACTTGAAAGACCCATTTTAAGCTTAGAAATGGGATAAGCATACAGTTTTCTGACCGTTTTGAAATGGTTCAGAAATGTTAAGTAAATAGTAACGATTTGAGATGTAACAAGATTAAGCGTAGAATTTAACTTTTCTCAACATTAATTTTTCCTTTTTTTGATATTTTAATTTTCCTTTTTTGTGTGAATTGTTTTACTTTAAAACTTAACTAAACTTTTAAAAACAAAGATATTTTGTCTGTGGAATCATTTCTGCGCGTCAGGCTTTTGTTGAATCCCATTTTTTGAGTTGAAGCTGCAGAACTTTGGTAATTTTGGGAAAACGCAGCTACAACATTTCCCATATAACTGCTTAGCATGCTTTAATAAAAATTTACCAAACTTAGTTTTGTCATTTTTACATTGACTCCAAAACATAGAAACTGGGTAATAACAGATCACTTCATTAGGTTAGCAGGCCAATTAAAAACAGAAGTTAGTTGGAACAAAAACCTGCACCCACAGTGGGTCCCCAGGACCAAGATTGAGAACCCCTGTTCGATGAGGTTTAAGTCTGGGCTTTGGCTGGGCCATTCAAGGACAGTCAGAGACATGCCATGAAGTCTTGGCTGTATTCTTTGGGTCATTGTCGTGCAGAAACATAAACCATCACTTCAGTCTGAGGTCACGTGCACTCTGGAGCAAGTTTTCTTTAAGGCCTTCTCTGTGTTTGGCTGCATTAATCCTTCCCTCAATTCTGACCAGTCTTCCTTTCCCTGTCCCTAAGAAGCACTGTGATAGCATGACCCTACCATCATCAGTCTTCTTTATGGGGATGCTATTAGGCAGTGCCTGATTTTTGCCAGACATAGTATTTGGAGTTCTGCCCAAAGCATTCAAATTTTGTCTCATCAGACCAGTGAGTCTTTTTTCTCATGCTGTCAGGGTCTTTTAAACTGTCAAATGTGTCTTACTTCCATCTATCCACTCTTCCATAAACACCTGATTGATGGAGTACTACTGGGATGGTCATCCCTCTGACAACTTCTCCCATCTCAGCATTGGACTTTTGAAGCACTATTTGAGTGACCACTGTATTCTTGGTGATTTTCAAGCCCAAAGCCCTTCTTGTCTAGTTACTCAGTTTGGCCAGACTACAATTCTAGGAGGAGTCCCGGTAGTTTCATCCTGCTTCCATTTTATACTTCCTGAGGCCGTTGTGCTCCTGGGAACAGTCAAAGCTTTAGAATGGTTTTATTCCTTTGCAATGATCTATGTACTATTTGTTTGTCGAGGTCTACAGAGAGTTTCTTGAACTTCATGGCTTGGTTTTTGCCCTGATATGCAATGTGAAATGTAGGACCTCATATATACAATACATGTGTGTGCCTTTCTAAATGATGTCCAATCAATTCAGTTTGCCACATGTTAACTCCAGTCAAGTTCTAGACACATCTCAAAGAGAATGGAGTGTCACAGCAAAGGGAATGAGTACTTTTATAAATGAGAGATTTTAGTTTCTGAGTTTTAATAAATTTGCAAACTTTTCTGAAAACATGTTTTCACTTTGTCATTATGGGTTATTGAGTGTTTATTGATGGGCAAAAATGGTAAACCTATCCATTTAGTGTTCAGAAAGTGTCCCTGTGTGTGTCTATAATATGTAGTAACGGTTATATAGGGAGTGCCACACAAGTGACTATTCTGTAGACACTAGAATAAATAGAATGAAGATGGAGAATTTTTTCCAGATCTCTGGGTGGCAGGAGAGAGACCTGTATGTAACAGGTATAGAAGGCATGAAACCCTGACATTGTGAAGTGTGTCTGGGTGTTTAACTGTGCTGTGAAGCTCAGGGCACCAGGGAGATCTTTGACTGCCAAAGGGTACCGTGAGGAGAAGGCCACAGGACTTTCTATGGGTCTCCCTAAACATAGACACGGCTCCAGGGAATGACTCTGAAGTAACTTCAGATGGGATCATAAAACTGTCCCTTTCCCAGAATACCTTAAAACCAAGAGAACAAAGGAGTGTTGGGCAAATGCTTAATCAGACTGGTAAGTGGTGCAGCCAATGTTTTAGAGAGAGTAGGAGAGCTTGGAGGCGAGTGGGGAGACTTTTTGGGTGCTTGATCCTTGTGTCTTTGGATGTTGAGGAAGAGTGCAAGTCATCCCACCTGATAAAGGATTCAAAGTCCGTCCCTAATACAGTACCTGTTTCCACAACCAGAACTTTGTTAATTTGATGTACTGTTTTTTCCCACCTACATCCCTAATGTGTGCTTATTTTTGTAGTGAATAAATTAATTTTGAATAACAATTGTATTTTACCAATTTGCTTTTCGCATAGGTAGCAGCGGAGTTGCCCCTGTCATAATAAACATGTTAATGGGTGTGTGCACATGCAGTATGTATTATAATATTGGGGATGTAAGTGTGCACTTCAGCTGATTTGTGTTTCCATGTGGTCCTGCACTGAGTTATGCTGCAATATTCCCTGATTTACTGTCATCATATACTTGATTAAGTAAGGTCCTAAATGTTTAACTGAGTTGAATTTTTTCCTAGCTAAATTAGTAATAGCTTAATGTAGTTATTTCTCTTAATTTCTTTATTATCATCAAGTATTTTAAAATCCAATGATAGGAGATTCTTAAGAAACGAAAGCTGAAATGTGAATTACAGCTTGGAGAACAGTTTGCCTTTAATTATTGGCACGTGTGTTACATGGTGGATGCCTCTAAAGACACCTTCACTTTTTTCAGGAGGGTGGCAGCTTGAAGAAGCCATGCAGTCCTTATCAATGCTTTGTTTAATAATAGACAATCAAGTTGCCATGTGAACCTTAAAATTAACAAAGGAGGATGTAACTGTAACTGGTCATTGCCAGTTGTCTATAACGGTTTGTTTTTGTGCTCAGTACCTTTTAATTATTTGTTGCAGATAGTGGCACTGTTTTCAGTGAAATTGTCTTATACGTATTTTGGTTAAGCATTACATGCCTTGTTTGCATAGATCAAGAAGATAAGTACATGGTATAATTAACCATTTCATCATTTATTTGTGGTTGTGTACATGTAATATTTTTTGGTCTCTGTGCATGAGCTGGAATAATGGAAAGAAGCCACTTGTAGCAGTTTATATTTAAGCAAAGTTTCCCAGTAAGGTTTATGAACGTTTCTATACTAGCAGGGATGAAATACTGTGATAGCTGCATTTGTCAAGGATTTCAAAATACTTCAAATGCAGCTACCAGAAAGGCATCTGCACTAGTATGACTTACTCCAGGTGTCTTTATTTTAAAGGTTTCAGTGACATTTAAAGAAAACAGCTCACACATAAAACGAGGAAAAAAGTTTATAATGTAAACAAAAAATTGGGAAAAATGGAAACTTATGGTATTCTGTTTTGGGGATTAAGTATCCAGGTTTGTTTTAAACTGAATCTTCCATTATCTATGTTAAGACTAAATTATATTCAAGTTCAAAACTAAGCAAACCAAGGTACATTTACTATTATCATTAGCTTAAAGGATCTGGCTGTTACAACAGAAATTTTTTAGCAAACACAACTTATTAGGACAAGATGCTCTTCAACTTTAGCATGTAGCAAAGGGCCTGAAGTGCACACTGTAATGGAGTTAAGTTTTAGTATGCAGTTAGTCTTAATATATAAACACTGAAATGGGAACTGTTGTTACTACAAATGCATAGTAACCTCAGATTTATATCCTGCTGAATATATAAGGTAATCATCATATTACGTAGCTTATCTGTGCTCAGACTGTGGTGTATCGAACCTCTTAGTTACCAGTTTGTGCAGGAATAGTATTATGTACACGTGCAATGCAGACAAAACTCAATTGAAGCTTCACCGTATACACTGTGTCCATTAAAGACCAGTGATGTTTAATATAAAAACCTGGAAGTGCTTGGCCCTATCTTGTCTTCTCTTTGTTATTTTGCCACAGATGCAAACCAGTACAAATATGGGAAAAATAGGGCAGAGGAAGATGCCAGGAGGTATTTGTTGGAGAAAGAGAAATTGGAAAGACAGAAAGAAGAGATCAGGAATGAACTGTCTGTGCTGAGAAGGCAGAAGAAAGAGAAGAAAGAAGGTCTGAAAAATTGCACAGGTACTGTGCCCTGCTCAGTGGTGAAACATAAGCCTTTCAGATAGAGATACCTGAGATTGGTGGGTGTACAGAATGCAAAACCAGAGGAATGTACTTATTTCTATAAATCAGTTGTTGGTGCCATTTGTTGTAATACTATCAATGTATTACTCAATAATTGTGTATCATTCTTTGATGCCCATACTCTAATGATGTACTTACTTTATCGATGAATATCGTGAGTAGAGGGGCCATTTTAGCACCCCTTCACATCCAGAATATCTTGGAAGAGGCTACATCTCCCAATATTACATTCACTCGGTTTAAGATGGCAGCAAGGTACAACTGACCTCCAAGTTTTCGTAACATCCTAACAAAATCAAATTTTTATTGGTGTGTGCAGTTATACAAGAAAAGGACCTTTAGGTAGCCAAAAACTTTGCTTTCATTTTCTTGACATTGAGCTTTGCTTTAAGATTTGAATTCTTGCAATTGTTCTGTCACTTCATTGTTTCAAACCTTTGACCACTCTCTCATTTAGTCCTATGAGTATTGGTTTTCCTGGCCATTGTGCTATTTGTGTCCTTTATGCAAGCTTTTCTGTCTTTCTTATTACACCCACAGCCTGCTGATACAGTGGAACCTTGGTTCACAACCATAATTTGTTCCAAAACTCTGGTCGTAAAACGATTTGGTCGTGAACCAAAGTAATTTCCCCTATAGGATTGTATGTAAATACAATGAATCTGTTCCAGACCATATGAACTGTATGTAAATTTTATTTTTACATTTTTAAGCACAAATATAGTTAAATATACCGTAGAATGCACAGCGTAATAGTAAACTAAATGTAAAAACGTTGAATAACACTGAGAAAACCTTGAACAACAGAGAAAACTAACACTGCAAGTGTTTGCGCTGTAATACTACAAACCGCTCGATTTGAAAAATCCTTAGTTTAATAATCCACCAAGAAAAGTAACATTACAACAATGCACGCTATGAACCGATCGCTGTAAACAGAAGTGGAGGTTAAAATCCAATAGAAAAAAGTCTTCATTAAATACAACGAGGTTAAAACAATGCTCGGATCTGTCTCTTTAAAAACAAGCCTTATGTGTCCAACTGTCTGTCTCTCTCTCTCTCTCTCTCTCTCTCTCCCGTGCGTGTGTGTGTCTCTCTCCCTCTCTCTCTCACTTGCTCGCTCGCTGCACAGGGGAATGCACAGGGAGAGACTGAACATGTGCGGAAATCATCAGCGCTCACAAACCGAAAGGGAAACTGGCTTGTTCGTATACCGAGTCTGTGGTCGTGAACAGATGCAAAAGTTTGGCAAATTTTTTGGTCTTAAACCGATTTGTACATGTTCCGAGACGTTCGTGAACCGAGGTTCCACTGTACATTCTTGTTACTTAATTTCTAATCCACTTGCCCGCCAGGTTAGAACTGTCTCTTTCTCTGAGCCCTGGAATTTTCCCTTTCCCAGTTGAGGTTTTGCCTCAGGCTCTTATGCCATCTCCATTTTGCTGCTGTTTGCTATGAGGTGGTTTTATACCTTTTGTTGATGTAATTGGTAGAGAAAGCCCAAAATCATTTTTGGGGTCAAAAGCTGGTCCACGATTTCTACAGGGACATAAAAATTCCAAGTACTGTCCCCTACAGCTCTTGTACCCTAATGCCCTTCAGTCACACTTAAAGGACCAGATCTTGGATACACCTCTTAATATTTCCTATGTGAAATAAAATATTCTCTCTTCTCTTAAGTTAAAGGAATATTACATCCAAAAATGATATTTTTTTATATGTTACTTTCCCCATGTAATGTTTGAGCCATAAAAAAATTAATCTAATGTTTTTATGGAGAAATTGCATGTCAAGGAAGGAAATTGAACAATTCCCAGTGGAGAGAAACTCTGGACAATAGCAATTGATGTGAAAAACCTCCATGTAAAAAGAAAAAAATTCCCATGCAACTCTGCGCTTCAGTTCTGGAATGTATGAAGCAAGTTTAAGGATGAATTATTCAATCTATTAATCTGTCTGTCTATGTGGCCCAAAAGCTTTGCCCAGTTCTGTGTGAAAGGAAACTGTTAGTCTAACCCTCTCATTGCTTCTAGTGGTACACCACCTGTAGCCCGGGTACTGATAGAAGAGGCTTGTGGCAAAGTAAAGATAGTGTGCTAAAGATATGTGGGATTTGAAGTGTCCCCGATTTCCACCTTCTTTATGTCTTTTTCTATAGTTTTTATTACACAAAGTTGTGGTAAAAGCTGCCTTATAGAATTTTTATCTACTGAGATGTTTCCTGAATTCTACTAATTTTCATCTCTAAGCCGGAACTGGTCAGCCCTCCCAAACAGTAAAATGGTCAATGAAGTATGTTTTCTGTTTTCACACCGCTTCCTGTAGCAGTGTCACTTGGCTGCCAGCTTCTCTCACAGCTCTGTGTGAGTGAGTGTAGTGAAGCAGATTTGGAAAAGTGAGTATGAAAGAAGCCTCCTTTGTATTTAAACAGGCAGTTAGTGTTTGTGGCGTGGAGGAAGAGGAAATCACCACCCTTTTCACAAGTAGTTACTCAGAATTATTTTTTTAATTCCTGGCAATTTCATTATTCGTTTAGTATATCACTTGTTACTGAGAAGTTCGGCAAAGGGAGGACTGGAGTTGACATTTTGAAATACAGCATATTAAAGGGTTTTGATTAGTTTGCCTGTAACTTGTTTAAACACTTCACACAGACCGTACGCGGTCTGGCATTCAAACCTAGTATGTTAAATCCAAGAGGCAACAATGCTAACCAGTACACCACCACCATGTTGACTGAACAGTCCTCTTGAAAGATAAACCACTATTGAAGAGTATTTCACAAAAAGATCATGGGTTAATCACTGGGAACCATCCATCCTGCTTAATTCAGTTCAGGGTCACAGGGCCAGAGGCTATCTTAGCAGCACTGAGTCCAAGACAGAAACAATCAGTGGAAAGGGAAAGAATGCCCAGTTCATCTCCAAGCCCACTCTCACACACAGCCACATTCCAGTCATCAATTAATCTAATAAATTCATTTTTGAGATGTGGGAGGAAAACAGAAAATCAGTATATACATACAAATTCCACATGGAATTGGATACAAAGTAACTTACTGTCAGAGATCAGCTCTCCCGTTTGTGCCATCTTTTATCGGGGTCCATTTTGAAGAAATCAAGTTGGATTTGTGCTTTCAAAGAGCTGATGGGTTTTAAAGAAATCAAATCTTGTGATTGTGGAGTGTGTGCAGGATTACAGTCTAGCCGCATTGCACTCAAAATGCAGAGCAGAGATTCCAAATCCAGTGGCCTGTGATGGGTTTCCAGTGGCCTCATTTTATATGTCTCAGACTTCAGGGGGTCTAAGAAGGCTGGTCAGAATGCAAACAGTTCTAGGCAGCTGTTCGGTTACAAACTACAGTATACTAATATCCAGTTTCTGAAATACAGGGAAGATGAGGAATTTTCTAGAAGATCAGATAACAAAGCTGGAAGAGGCCTGCAAAGAGAAGGAACGTGAGCGTGTGGACCTGGAGCTAAAACTGAGCGAGGTGAAGGAGAACCTGAAAAAGTCACTGGCTGGAGGATCTGTTAGTGCTTCAAGTGAGAGGAAGCAGCATAAACAAGTAAGGCACCCCTGATCCTCCAATGTACGTATACGAGTATCAGAGGATCTCTAAAGCAGTGCTTATTTACGGTTTGTCTTTCTAAAGGTTTCCGGAAGTAACACTACGAGTGCCTATGCAGAATCACACATTCCAGTAAACTGTGCATCGGAAATGAGGAAACGCACATCATCCCTCTCTAATGCTGTCAAGGGCACCGTCATGCAGAAGGCTAAGGTACTGGCACTCATGAGGGCACCTGGACTTCAGTACCCAGATGCTAAAGAATTTATGATTTTTTTTTTCTTTTCTTCTTAATAGCTTACCTAAGTATGACTGATATTTTAAGCAAATCAACTGGAGCAGATATTGGATAGGCTGTTAGGGGACTTTGAGTATTTGGCACAAAATGTGTTTATGCTATTTTGCCGGAGAGAGTGCCGCTGTGAGATGGTAGCCTAGGGTCAAAGAACTGGGACAGTGCATCACAGGAGTTTGGGAAGTAAAGGAGAGTCTATCCTACAATTTAACAGCAAAGGGGATTACCATCTGAGGTGGGTAAGGTCTCTATCATTTTCCAGGGGCTGCTCTATTAGTTCATACTCGGAAGGCCCTTTCTGGAGACCCTAAGTGAATGCTGCTTCTTTACCTCTTTCAGTATTATGGAGATCAGTTCCCATATTTATCAAGCATTTCAGAGTAAGAAAACGATCCTAACTGGCTATAAAATCTCAGAGTGACACAAATGTAGTCCTACTCTTAGGAATAAGAATAATAGTATTTAATCAGTTTTCCTAATTTAGGAAACCATTTCGAACTTCACCAGAATTTAGAAGCGCTCATGATATGTCCTGACTCACTAGGAGCTGCCAGAAGATGGCATTCAGGCAAAATCGGCACCCACATTCTGTGAAAAGCAAAGTATTTTGGAAACATTGGACAACAATGAACTTATAAAAAGACTGGCTGTTAGAACTGAACATAAGCAGACTAGACATTATTAATTTTCTCTGCTTGTATAGACTCTGGTTAAAAGTCAACAGTAAATACAAATCTTATTTTCTTAAAATGCTTCTGCTGTAATATAGGCTCATTAGTGAATTTTTGTTGTTGTTTAAATAATTTGGAAAATAATTTTGGAAAAGTATCACAAACAATTCAGGAACATTTAAATGGTACTATTCCTCCTAAAGAAGCTCCATATTTATCAGAAACTGACCAAAATGATTAAAAAGTAATGAATCCCAGGGCCCCAAAGTGCTAAAGTGATCAAACATGACACAGGTCTGTTCTACTGTGCATATATTTATGAAGTGCAAAAACAAAGTAACAGGAGGCTTACATTTTTATTGAGCTCAGTTAAAGAGTGGTGTTAGCTTCCAATAACTTAACTGGTAGCATGGGTCTAGTTTGCATGGAAAACAGTTAACAAAATAGTTAAGATGTAAATAGTAAGTCATTCCAAAACCATAACAAAAGAACATGTGAAGGTTTTTGGAGTCTTTAACAGTTTTACGGATTTCAATACAGATGGTTAAGTACATCCTTTGGGCACTGATTGATATGCTATTGCAATATAAGTTAGCAATGAAACGTAGTCCTTCAGACAGGTACAAGACTGCTATGGGAGATGAGCTGACTGTGTTTGGCTTCCCAAAATGTCTCATCCACACTTTGTCAGAGACAACACCATCAGTACAATCAGTATGTGGCTGATTAAAAAATGTTCTCATTTAATGGAGACATTCCTGTGTGATGGCAGGTATATGTGATTTACAACAAAAGAAAGTACGATGAATGGCTAGATATCCTCTATATATCTTAGTGTGTTTAAACTTGTAACAATCTAGGTGATTGTAGACGATCACACACCACTGCATGACACACTCTTTCATAACAGCGTGTTGTTTAAGGATGTTGTCTACATCCTCTCCATATGCGCATTCATCAATCATAATTCATGAGCTTGAAGTGAGATTCATTGCTGAGAATGTGCAGTTGACACTGCTCAAGCTTGACATCAGTTAAGACACAGTGGCAGGGGTCAAACAGCCAGTGGTAAAGGTCATAATGTACAGTATATCTTGAACAGAGTCTTATCTCAGTGAATCATTTATTGCTGATCCAAGTAGCTATTAAGTGATCTGTGCAGGGTTACAAATGTCTTTAGGCGGTCAAAAGTGTAGACGTACTAAGTGCTGTGAAGGTTTGTCACAAAATCTTCAGGTTCTCTTTTAGTGTTATTTCTCTAGAATTCCCAGATTATTTTGTTTGGAACCACCTTCACCAACATCATTATACTTTCGCATGTGTATCACCATACTGTTATCAAATGGATCTCTTTCTTATGAGAATGCAGAATGCTTTGCCAAGGTGTGTTTTTTTTTTTTGTTTGTTTGTTTGTAGTATGGGTGAGATCACGATGATTCAACTCTGCCCAGACATTTCCTTATATAATAACCTGAGTGTGTGCCCCTTTAGCAGCTACCATGAGCATAACTTTTCATTTTTATATTTGGCCATGCTAATCTCCTATTCCATGAGCATGGGAAAGGCGCTATGTAAATAAAATGTATTATTATTATTATTATTCCAGTTTTCATGCCAACCTGACAGCTGCTTCTGTGTGTAACTATTCTTTGTCACACTGTTTACTCCGTGAAATTAATAGCAGGAATGTCAAGGTAACAATGAGATTCAACCTGAAGTTTTATTACTACACTTTCCTGTCTGTTATTTACTTCTTCACATTTTATAATTCATCCTACCTATCCACAGGCTCAAGCTTTACAAGAGTAAACTTGTAACAGACTCATTATGCTTTGTCTGTCTGGATAGACAATGGAGGCACTCAGTTAAGGACTCAGTTGGATGTGGAGCAGCATCAGCTGTGGTTAAACAATGCAGTTCATGAGTGGCAGTCTTGGCATGTCTTCTGCACACAAAGGTTAATGGTTGCTGTTGGACTCTCTTTTGTTCAGCCACAGTGGAGTTGTCTTCTCCTTGACTGTAGTTGTGCCTAAACTTACAGGTTGTTGCAAGGACTAGCACCTTTCTCTTCTAAAGTGTCCAAACAGATATCCACAGTCTTCAGGTCACATTTGCAAGCATTACTACTGTATATCTCAGTATTGGTCTTTCTGTGGGCTGGGATCGTGTGGCAAGCTCTCCATGCAAAATGTCTTTGGGAATGTGACCATAATTGCATGCAGCGGACATGACCCAGCCAGCTTAGACATCTATGTGTAAGAAGTCCATGTATGCCTGGCATGCTGGCCTAGTCCCAGGTGATCTTGTTTGGCACACAATCCCTTCAGGAGATGCCTAGGATTCAACGCAGGCACTGGAGATGAAATATGTACTGTATGTGGTCCAGATCACAAGAGCTTGATTATGTAAAGTACATACTCATATTTATAAGCCAAGACAACATATATTAATCTACAGGTAAAATTCCATTACAACACATATCTTTACAACAAAATTTTCATTACAACAAAGTATGGTCCGACAGTGTTTCCCATATGACAGTGTCTATAGAAATCTCGTTACTACGAAATACATTCGGCAGATACTTTCATTACAATGAAGTGCCCAAAAGAAATGTCTGAATGAATCATCCACAGAGCAGTTAGTTCTGTGGTCGCAGCTCCCCAAACAGAAACGTTGTAATTTTTTTCTTTCTTCGAACTTTCCTCAAACTTTTTTTTTTTTTTTGCTGTTTGTTTTCTGTG
Organism: Polypterus senegalus; assembly: GCF_016835505.1. Classification (NCBI taxonomy): domain Eukaryota; kingdom Metazoa; phylum Chordata; class Cladistia; order Polypteriformes; family Polypteridae; genus Polypterus; species Polypterus senegalus. The sequence goes on from NC_053166.1 coordinate 52,936,933, forward strand.
GTTTTCAGTTATACCTTTTGCTTATTGCTCGTCAACGTTTGGAAAACATCCATTGGAATTTAACTGATTGTCAGCCTCCTATAGAAATGGTAGACATGAAAAAACTACAACAGTTCACATTAGAAAAAAAACTTGAAATTTTTGTGGCTCTCAATTCTGGCAAAAAGAAAAAAACATGTTGCCAGTGAAGTTGACACTGTCAACTTTCTTGAAAGGCCGAGAAAAAAAAAAGGAGAAAAATCTTAGGTTGCAAATCTTGGGCCTTAGAGCAAATGTTTGCGAACTGCTGCATTTGAAGACGTTGAAAAAACTTTTTATGTGGTTCAGTGATGGCCATTCAAGAAACATTCCTATTAATGCGCCACTCATTCAAGAAAAAGCAAAGTCACTGTTGTGAGGTTTCTAAACTCTTTTGGGGCCTCCCCCAACTGGACAACACACCGAAGAGCATCCCAAAGTCCGATCACCGCGTCTGAGGAAGACTGTTTATCTGTTGCCAGGGCAACAGCTGACTCACAGCGCTGCAGTGGCTCGCCGCTGATGGAAACAGAAAAAATCTCGGTGGGTGATGCATGGAACAGGGTTATTTGCCCACTAACATGGCCACGACCCTGCCTGATTGCTGTGTCTGTTTATAGGAGAGTGGTGGACCCTGCTACAATAAATAACCCTGCTGTTCCTGTTTCAAGCTGAATACAGCTGGTTTCGCTAAAGTACTGAGACTCAGCCTCGTCTCTTGGGGTGCAAGACAGGGATTTATAGCGCAATCTTTTCGGATTTTCTTCCGCAGCGCTCTGCTACAGCACTGTGAACCTGTGGTTGCCCTACCCCGGCAACGTACAAACAATCTTCCACAGACGCGACAATCACGCTTCGGGACCCACTTCGGCATGTCTTCCCGTTGGGTTGGGGGGACCCCAAAAAGAGTTCAGAAACCCGACAAAAAGAAGAAGAAAAAAAAGGATAATTTGGCTTCTGATTGATAACTGTGCTGCCCACAACATGCTTCCAGATTTAGATAATGTTCGCGTTGAATTACTCCCACCCAAATGCACGGCAGTGCTTCAGCCATTGCATTTGGGCATCATTCGCACCCTGAAAGTGTATTATCATAAGGAAATGCTGAGAAAAATTCTCATCAGCATAACTTGTAGACAGGAGGAGATGAAAATTAATGTAAAAGAAGCTATTGAAATGATTACAAACACCTGGATGCAAGTTAAAGAACGCACTATAGTGATAAATACAGAATCTCATTACTACGGAAATTTCATTACAACAAAATATTTATTAGGTCCCTGGCACTTCATTGTAATGGAATTTTACCTGTATTATATAATAAAATGCTAAGTAAGGTGTGTGTTTCTGTTTCCTGTGAGCAATCTGATTGGTCAGTTTGGCTTTGGTGGTACAATCAAAAGAGGAACTGCATGTGTGAGACACATGAGAAGGAGTAAACGCGTAGGAGGCACGCCGAGAGTCACCTTTAAAGAATGGAAGTATAAAAGTGGACTGAAGGCAAACAAGGTGCCTCAAGATTAGAGTCTGGGAAACAGGCTTTATAGGAACACGCTTGAGAGAGAGAGAGACACAAGGATACCAAATAATAAAAAAAAGAAAACCACTGAGTCCATCAAGCTTGTTGGTTAGCAAATGGCTAAACTGTCAGTAGTTGATCCTGGTCGCTCTTAAATGCAATCAAGTTATCAACTACCAGGCAGTGTTGTTCATGGCCCTTTGTATAAAGACATTGCTTTCATGATAACCTTAAACATGCCTTACAAGTTAGTTGGTTTAATTCTGCTAGTAAACCTTTATTGATTAATCTCATTGAGAATTTTTTCAAGATGTAGATTTGGACACTTTAAAGCGATTTCTTTTCAGAACTGATGAGGCTCAGTTCCCTTAGCATGCCTTTTTGTCTATGAAAGCACCTGACTGCTTATCTGTAAACTTTTAAGGCCATTATGTAAAAATAGATTTTCTTTTTATATCTTTATAGGAATGGGAGACCAAGAAAGGAACTTAAATGAGTCATACTCCTTCAAAATGGACTGTTGTATAGTAAGTCGCTGCTGAAAGGGAAGAATCCTTTTGCCTATGCTCCACTGGGAATCAAACAGACTGCCAAAAGATTTTTCCCCAAAAAAAGGAAAATTATCTTTTCCAGATTAGGTTGCAGTTTATCATTTTTGTTAGACAAATGATTTAAACTGTCAATGTGCCAGAGGAAAAGAAAAAAAAAAGTGTCGTCCAGTAAGTTGCTAGGAACAAGTTTGCAGGACATGTAGTACAGTACAAACCTCCTCCTTATTTATATCAGGCAGGCAGCATTTTCCTGTCAACATCAGAAAACTAAGCCGGAAATTGCAACTGAAGAGGAAGTGGATTCTTCACTCTGACCTCAAACAGGATGCACAATTTTTCCTTTGATCCCAGGCAAGTGGCTCTTCTTACTGCAGAGTGGTGAATATGTGTCCTGTTCTTTATTGGGATCATACACAACTCTATAAAGACTTTCTGCTAGATGTCACATACACCGGATCCTGTTGACAGTTTTTCACTCTGAATCAGAGAGGAAGGTAAAGTGACTTGGCATGATGTTTACTCTCTGATGCTCCCTTTTTCCAGTCACGCTTTTGTAAAGAGTTTTCCACATTGCTGTCTCTGCTGTGGTGAAGAGCCTTAAATAGCTTGTAATGAGGCACACTGCTAGTCACGCACACCAGGGGTTTTCAGAGAGCCAGACCTGTGCCTGGTCAGTGAAGCACTTTGTCATAATGGTCACCGTGACGGACAATGCATCAAATAAACCTTAACTAACTGGAACACTTGACACACAGTATTCACAAAATCATGTTTTATAGTACAGCATATTCCAGTCTGTTCCTAGTTATTGGAGAGGGGCCCATTTGAGGGAAATGCAAATCTACAAAGTGGGTTTCCTGTGTGGAAAGAGGAAATGATCCACGGAATAAGGAAAGAGATGTCATAGGTCAGGGAAGGGAGATTATCTGTGACTGTTCTGACAGAGGGTTAAATTGAAATCTGTAGATAGTAAGGGTTTCCTTTGAGTATTTGGCACAAAGAGTGTTTTACAATATTTTGCTGGAGAGAATGCTGCTGTGAGATGGTAGCCTAGGGTCAAAGAAATGGGACAGTGCATCACAGGAGCTTGGGAAGAAAAGGAGAGTCTGTCATTAACATCTGAGGTGGGTAAGGTCTCTCTTATTTTCCAGGGGCTGTTCTACTAGTTCCTACTCAGAAGGCCCTTTCTGGAGACCCTAAGTGAATGCTGCTCCTTTGCCTCTTTCTGTGTTATGAAGATCAGTTCCCATATTTATCAAGCATCTCAGAGTAGGAAAGTGGTCCTAACTGGCACAAAAATCTCAGAGTGACACAAATTTGGCCCTACTCTTAGGAGTAGAAGTCGTAGTATTTAATCAATTTCCCTAATTTAGAAAATCATTCCCAATTTCACCAGGATTTAGAAGAGCTCATGATATGTCCTGACACACTAAGAGCTGTCAGAAGATGGCATTCAGGTGGAAATCGGCACCTACATTCTGTGAAAAACAGAATCTTTTGGAAACATTGGACAACAATGAACTTAGATAGATAGATACTTTATTAATCCCAAGGGGAAATTCACATAATCCAGCAGCAGTATACTGATACAAAAAAAACAATATTAAATTAAAGAGTAATAAAAATGCATGTAAAAGCTGACAATAACTTTGAATAATGTTAGCATTTACTCCCCTGGGTGGAATTGAAAAGTCGCATAGTTTGGGGGTGGAACGATCTCCTCAGTCTGTCAGTGGAGCAGGACGGTGACAGCAGTCTGTTGCTGAAGCTGCTCCTCTGCCTGGAGATGACACTGTTCAGTGGATTCTTCATGATTGACAGGAGTTTGCTTAGCGCCCTTCGCTCTGCCACAGATGTTAAACTGTCCAACTTTATTCCTACAATGGAGCCTGCCTTCTTAACACGTTTGTCCAGGTGTGAGGCATCCTTCATCTTTATGCTGCCTCCCCAGCACACCACCGCGTAGAAGAGGGCGCTCGCCACAACCGTCTGGTAGAACATCTGCAGCATCTTACTGCAAATGTTGAAGGACACCAACCTTCTAAGGAAGTATAGTCGGCTCTGACCTTTCTAACACAGAGCATCTTGTAAATATCTTGTAAAAAGATATCGATTTAAAAGCGATGGAATAATATTTGTAACAAATTTTGTATGTTACAAGATTGCTCCATGTATGTGGAGAAGCCAGTGTGCTGTCAGCCAAAATGAAAGTAGCAATGATTTGGGCATGTCACAACCAACCATTTCTAGAATTTAGTACCAAACTTTGACATCCTTACAGTACTTGAGGTAATGCACAGCCGTATAAGTTTCTGCACCACTCAACATGCAGCAATGTTAAAGTAAATTGCATTATTTCAAATCTCTGGGTTTTCTGCAGTTCTTGGTGTGTTTGCTGTCACACATATAAAGATCATTCCCCCTATTGTGGATGAGCATGCATCTGTGAAGTGCAAGCTATATCACAGTATCAACACATAGGAGGTCATGGATGCAACCTGCGTTATTCTTGATGTTGTTGTGAACTATGTGCAGCTAAGCACAATATCATACATTATTATGTTTTCCTTGTTGCTCTTCTTCTCATACTACTTTGAATATTATTATTATTATATTTATTCACTTTATGGTAAACATTAGCATTTGCAGCTCAGGATGCCATAAAATGTCATTCATTCACAAGCATGGCCTCCTACTTCCTGCTGGGAGTGTGAGTAGGATGCTTCATAACTACCCATCATGTCCTACTTTGTGGTTGGACAAATTCTCATCCTATTCAGACTTTTAGTGCAATTCCTGGGAGCAAATCTGAGGTGTTTAATAAATGTGGGCACAGGTATATAAGATGGTCTGGGGCTTTAAAAAGCGAGCACTACTAGGCGTCCTTAAAGGTTACCCTTGTAAAATGACATTGAAATGGGGGAGAAAAGCAAATGTTATGAGAAAAAGTGGGAAAGAAACATAAAAAGTGGAGAAGGAAACAGAATGAAAGCAGGCAGCTACCCTTGTATTTAAGTATGTCCCCTGTACTGGGAGATGGTGTACCACAGTGACTAGCACTGCTGCTTCACAGATCAGGTGTCCAGGGCTTGAACCTCATGCCTGGTCATGGTCTGTTGTCTGTTTTCGAGTCTTTTCTTATCTGCCAGATGTGTTTTAAGTTAATTTATGACTTCAACTTGGCCAAGGGTGGCATAGGCCCTGCTGCAGATTGGTGCCCCATCTATGGCAGGCTGGTTACTTAGCATGTTCTACTGCTGGGATAGGTTAGCTTCTAGCCCCCCAGTGACCCCTAACTGCATTAAGTGATTTTTATGCACTGTTATGTCCCAGCGGGTCGGGATTGTTGTGTTGTGTCGTCATCATGCCGGTTAATCCTTCCCTGAGCAATGGTGAAAGGATGGCCATTTTACCACTGTTATTTCACACAGAAGTAGTCTGCCAGGCAAAACTCATCGCAGTATAGTAAAAGTCAAGATGTATGCTTATTATTATGAAATCTCACAGGAAACAGAAATAACAAGCTGTAATTTGGCTTAGCAAAGCTTCATTTGCATTTTCCACACTGGAGTGTCCTCACATTGAATGGTTTTCTTTTTAAATGTACTACTAACCCTGTCAAAGATGCTTTGACATGAAGCTATTTGTTGAGAGTGAGACTTTTGGTAACACTTCAGTTTAGGTACTGTTAAAAATACCCGTATTACTCATTTACTGTTCATGTAACAAGACAGTAACTAAAGCTTCTTTTGGTCTTTGTAACTTTTACAAAGCATCAGTGGCCATTCAACTTTGCGCAGCGTGGCATATTGACATGCAGGTAAAATTGTTAATTTGAAGAATTCACAGGTCTTATACTCAAATACAGTATGAAGTATCAAGAGAAGCAGGTCACAGGCAAGCCACCTCAGACCATTCCAAAGTGAAGTTATTGCAGTGATGAATAAACACTTAATTGATGCTTTGTACGGTAAGTGCCATTAAGACCAAAGGAAGTGTTTGTTACGTAACAATAAGTGAGTAATAGCTGCATGTTTGCAGGACCTAAACTAAAATGCTGCCAGACTTTTCATTTAGATTTCATGAGTAATCCCCACTCCCATCTGCCCACCAGCTAGAACAACACCATCACATTTTATAGGCCCTTTCCAAAGTAAACACCATGCCAAGTTACTTTGCATTTACAGTGTTGTGTACTTGTTTTTATTTTTTAAAACTGGAGGACTGGCAGATTAAGTGACTCCCTCAGGTCACACATTGAGTTTATGGTGAAATTGGAAACCCGGAGCCTTGCCGTTTAAAGACGACTTATCCTCCAAGCCACACTGCCTGCCAAAGTCAAGACAGGGATGTCATCCTTTGGTGAAGATGATGGAAGGTGGCCTAACTGGAAGTCTGTACAGTGGGGAGTACCTGTGGAGGAAACAACTCTGCTCTGCCATGTGTCCAGCAAGCAACCCACAGGCACGCAGCTGCCCACTCATTTAGCAGACATGCCTGCAGTTACGAAGCTCATTTTTACACTGCGCCATCTTGTGCTACAGAGATGGGTTTGTTCATTTTATGATGATTCTGTGGGGTGTTTTGTTCACAAAGATCCTTAATACAGCTTTGTTTTCAGGTGACATTAGCCAATCAAACAATAGGGAGATCCCTCTTACTTAAGAACATAGTTGGAATGAAACCCAGCCACCCTACTGCTGTCCACCAGGACCTGTGTTCTCCATCCCCATTTTGATCAATCCGTTATTTCTCATTTTTACATTTTCAAAGTTTAGTTTTCCAGTGGATACAGAGAGATAGATCAGTGGCCTGACTCTGTGTGGCTATCATTTCTACCGTCCTGCTTCTCTAACCCCCGGAAGCTCCTCTTCGATGAGTTCCTTTATAATAAGCACTTTATGGTTGGTTTGTTGTTTTTTTTTCTTTTTAAGAAAATATTTTGTGTGTGTGATTCAAACTGTGCTCCTGTTTGGATTCTGGTTTGTATACTGAGTTGTAAATTAAAATGAATCTCTTCCATATGTACGTGTGTAAGTCGGACTTACTTAACAAAGTCTGAGAGAAGCCAGTGCTACTCCATTTACAGATGAGCTGGGCTATCCATCATTAGAAGACTTTCTTTGTGAAATAAAAGAAATCTAAGCTTTCAGACCGGGCTAGCTGCTCATTTTGTGACTGACGGTGTCTCTGCTAGGACCCTCCTTGGAAGCCTTCCATGTGAATGGCGTGTCGGTATGTTTTTTTACAGAGGTGTTAGGGTCTGCCTTTACAGCTGGCTGCAATCAAAGCAGGAAGGCCATCAACATGAAAGGCCCGCTTCTTCTGCTGTTCTCAGTAGTGTATTTAAAAGTTACCTGGAGGCTAATTTGTCCCTTAGTCTAATGATGCAGTGAAACGTTGGGGCGACAGAGATCAATCAGTCTTTATTTTACATACAGTACCACCTGTCATAGTGAGCTTCTCCATCACGAGGCACTTAACAAACCAAATAACTACGGATAACCTGAGATAAGCAAGCCTTGTCTGTGCGCAAGGAGAAAATACGAAGCAAGACGTACACTTCAGCTTCATGCGTTAGCACACAGGAGCCATATTAGAATGGAGGGCTGCATTGTATCACAGCAGGGGTTCATCTTTATTTCCTTTATAATCTTTCTCTCCTTGATTTTTTTTTGGTTTTTTTTCTCTTTTTTTCTACTTACTGCAACAATATAATAGCCATTGCTTGTTTTTGTATTTTTAAACTTGAAATTGCCTCAGTTATGTTACAGTTTGACTGCATTCATTTAAATACTGAAGATTACTTCCGTAATGTACTGTACATTGAAATTGACTCCTACAAGACTAAGCCAGCCAAATAGCATTGGCTTGTGGCCATTTGAAATCTGGAAATTAAAATTGTCTTGTTTATAAGGCCAAGCTAACAAAAACTTCAATCTACCTGACAGTTTTGATGTGGGCGATGCATTTTCTTTAGCAGTCTTTATATTACCTTGACCGTCATTTTCTAAAATACTGTCCCGGGAAAAGAAACTACCTGCTAACTGTCCCGCTCACCTAGTTTCCCCATTTGCTTTTAGAGACAGAGAGAGATCGATAGAAGAACTTTGTGTCCCAAGGGGTAAATTCGGCTTTTTCCAGAAGCTTTTTAAATAGATAAGTAGGTACGTAAGTATGTAAGCAAATATACATGCACATTTTGGACTGAATACACACCAGAATGACTGTAAAGCAAGAAAATTAAAAAGAAAGAAAACGTCTGACCTGACTGTCACAGTCACAGCGAGGCATTATGCAGACGTTTTGGTGTTGGTATAAAGGATCCCCAGTAGCATTTCCTGACACACCTCAGCTGAATAATCCATTGGCTGAAAGTCTTCGGTGTTAGTGTGTCAGAGAGAAGACGTGCAGCAATGTTCATAATGGCACTCCGTTTTGTTTTAATTCTCTCCTATCACTACTACCTCCTGGGCGTCCAGAGGGCATCCTATAATTGAGTTTGCCCTTTTAATTAGTCTGTGGATTCGCTGGGCCTCTCTTCAAATGATCTTACCAGCCCAGCACACCACAGTGTACAAAATCTTTCTGGCCATTACAGAGTTGTAGAAGATGTGAAGGATGTCACTTCACACATTAAAGGAACACGGTTGCTCTGCCCTTCCTTATGTAGTTCCTCCATGTTCTGAGACTAGTCCACCCTGTCATTAATGTGGACCCCCCCCAAGTACTTGTAGGAGTGGACCACCTGTACATCTACTCCTTGAACAGTGACCGGACATAGAGTCTCTTTTGTGTGGTGAAAGTCGATAACTAGAACCTTGGTTTTGCTGCTGTTCAGATGCAGACAATTCTTTTTGCACCAACAAACAAAGTCCTCCACCTGATTCTTATACTCTGTCTCATTCCCTTTGTCAGTACACCCTATAAGTGCAGAATCATCCGAGAATACAAGTGACATGGCCAGCTGTTATATTTATAGTCTGAGGTTTACAGACTGAAGAGACAAGGAGACAGGACTGTTCTTTGTGGTGCTCCTGTGTTGCTCACATCTGTATCAGTAACACAGTCCTTCAGTCCTGCAAACCGCAGTCTCCCCAACAGATTCAGGCAACCATAGGCTCACCCACTGCACAGCTGCACTCGGGTCCTAATCTGGGATCCTGAGTTGGTTTGTCGTGTGGTGCATGCGGCAATGCGCTGTATTAGCGCCCGCTCCTAACCTCCTCCTCCTCCTCCACCTGCATATCTCTGAGTTTACCCCTTAACAGGGTTGGCTGGATGGTACTGAAGGCGCTGGTGGAATCAAAAAACGTAATCCTCACAGTTCTACCGGCTTTGTCCAGGTGAGAACAGGCATTGTGGGGCAGACCAATAATTATTTCCTCCACTCCAATCTTTGTCCAAAAGGCAAATTGCAGTGGATCCTGGTGGTCTACCACCTGGGGCATTCTACTCAACAACCCCAATTCTTTGGTCACAAGCTGCTACTACTACTTCAGAAGACTGCTCAGCAGAGTAGCAATGAAAGGTGAGATTTTAAACATAGCATAGCCTTGTCTTGCATTCATTAATTGTAAAAAGTTTGCTCGACTAGCAATGTTGTATTGTACTTGTTTTGAACTTTTACTCTCTCTTTTTTTAGTTGAGTTCTCATTTTTGTGAACTTACATACATAACTCCCACTCCTCCGTTTAAAGAGGTTAATGCACTGCATGACACGCCTCATTAATCAATGTTGATAAATCTGCTTAGTGGGGAGATGGGAGGGCCAATGGCTGTCCAGGCCTTGACTTGCTTTAAAAAAAGTGCTGGGGGAGTGGAGAGAAAACTCAAGTTGGAAATGAAAGGCAGATGACATTATCTCTCTCTTATAATAAAAAATCCAGGGACGAGACGTGATTTTTTTCAGAGAGATACTTTCCCGCGAGATGAGACTTTGTGCCAAGAGATTTAACCACGCCCGGGCCGGAAATAAAAGACAAAGAGTAGATAAAAAAGGAGAACGTCGTAAAGAATTCAAAAGTGACTTTGTGCACAAGAGATTGGAAAAGCAGCAGGCCCTGATAGTTTTACCAAGCACTAATCACTGTCTTTCCAAAACAAAATAAGGACTTATTACAATGTGCATCATACGGAATACGTTAAAATACTCTCGGAAAACTTATGTTTAATGTAATATACTCACCAACTAAATCAAAACCCCAGACATTGGATGCAGAAAAAAGAGTAGATGGATTAAACTGTAACTAACCCAGAAGCTTCAGTTTGCATCAATAACATTTGAACGTGGAAGGATGCCCTTTGTGTTTGCAATTGCCATTGAACCACTGGCAATACATTGTCGAAATAATCAGATAAAGGGGATTAGCAGAGAAGGACTGGAACAGAAAATCTCATTATATGCAGATGACATGGTACTGTATATATCGGACCCAGAAAATTCTGTGCCTGCAGTCTTAGCAGCACTCACAGAATTTCAAAAGCTCTCTGGTCTCAGAATTAATCTGAATAAAAGTGTACTCTTTCCGTGAATTCAAGCATATAATATAGATTAGACACCCTTCCTTTTATCATTGTCGGGGTAAACATCACAAGTAAACATAAAGACTTGCATAGATGGTCAACCCTTCATCTCACACTAGCTGGAAGAATTAACACTGTTAAGATGAATATACTTCCTAAGCTCCTTTTTTATTTCAAAACATACCAATATACATTAATAAATAAGCAATTAGATTCAACAATAACCTCATTTATTTGGAATTCTAAACATCCAATTCAAAAGTGTTCGGCAATACACTAATAACCCAATTGTGCTCCACTCACATGGAACCAATGTAGAAACATGCAGAGCAGGTTAGAGATAATGGAATTAAGTAGAGACTTTATATAGAAAAATTTGAAATTGTACAAATTTCTTTCAAAAATGATAGTAAAGCACCCTCATCCACGCTGGAAAAATTATTGCATTAGACTCCATCTCTACAATATATAAAATCCTTTTACAATCCCTTCCTTTCAAAATCCAAGAAACAGAAATTAGGAGTGGAAAGTACTGCAGAGAATTCACTGAAGTAACAGAACAGTGAAAAGAGATTGCAACCAAGCCCCAGCCTCACTATATGTTCTTGCTCCAAATTAACATTATTTGGATTTAAACTAATTTGTGTTGCCATCACTGTGGAAAAGTCGTGTTTCTTCCCAGTTAGAATGAATGGCAGGATCTAATCAGTAATATTTTGAAATGAGTTTATCTGTGAGAATGAAAGTGAAATCCACATACACACAGACAGGTTAGAGATAATGGAAGCGGCAGATCGCATTAGTACAAACAAACAGAAATTATTAGTGGAACAGTGAAAAGAGATCGAATATATTGTTTGGATTTAAACTAATTTGTGTTGCCATCAGGGAAAAGTCGTGTTTCTTCCCAATGAAGAGGCGTATCTGTGAGAATGAAAGTGAAATCCACATACACGAGCGGCAGACATAGACGGGGTTTGGAGAGCTTAGACAGCAGGGGGCAAAGCCCCCCAGTTAACATTAGAACAGTCTAGACGAGAACGAGCCATTCAGCCCAACAAAGCTTGCGAGTCCTATCCACTTAGTTCTTCTAAAATAACATCAAGTCGAGTTTTGAAAGTCCCACTTATTCTTACTTATTCCAAGTGTGTATAGTTCACTGTGTAAAGAAAATCTTCCTAATGTTTGTGTTAACAAGTTTCCAACTGTGTCCCCGTGTTCTTGATGAACTCATTTTAAAGTCACAGTTTTGCTCCGCTGTACTAATTCCCTTCATAATTTTAAACACTTCAGTCATGTCTCCTCTTAATCTCTTTTTACTTAAACTAAAAAGGCTCAACTCTTTTAATCTTTCCCCATAACTCATCCCCTGTGGCCCTGGAATGAGCCGAGCCACTCTAGGAAATGCTGTCCTGTAATAAAAGTCTTACAGACGTGTTCACCTCACTGGTTTGTGTGGATTTAAGGGGGTGTGTAATTTCTGCCCTGAGCCTTTTAACAGGATATCAGGTTCAGGAACAGAATTTTGAAAAGAACTGTAGAGTTACTCTGCATGGATTTGTATATTGTATTTGTGCCAGGACTCAAAGAAAAGCTGCCATGGTGAAAATCTTGTAAATACCTCTTAATGGAGGAATGAAGTGCAAAAATGGAGTATTTGGCCAACGGAGGTACAGCATTGTGTTTTGTCAGTTATCTTATAAATGTAAGCTTAGATCACCATTGGCATTTTCTTTCTTCCTGGTGAGTACCGAGGGTCAGTCAGCTGCCAGGTAAGAATGAGGTGGACACCGGCATCCTTGACCTTAGCAGTTTAAAATAAAAAGATTTTTAAACATAGACATGATGTTTTATAACTTAAAGTAAAAATGTGCGCTTACCATTTGTGATTGATGCTTTTAGATGAAGAAGAAGTACTTGCATATTGTCATTAAAACAAACAGCATCTTGATAATAGAGGATATTGACAATTAAGCAACATGAATAAGTCTTCTGGAGTTTTGTTTTCTTACTAAGTATTTGTTCAGCATTCATCTGTGTGCTCAGATCTCATAACTGTCTTCCATCATTGTTCATTTCAACTGCAAGCAGAGTTTTAGCTTCCTTTAAAAAGTAACCAAAGCATGTTGCACTTCTGCCATCTAGTGATGCGTCCTGGAGCCATAAAAAATCTAATCGTGGAATGCCAGGAAGAGGCTGCCATTGTAAGGAAAGCAGTGCCCTGTGAATACATCTAAACGAACAGTAAGTCAATCAAAGAAATAAATGCACTGTAATAACAAAACATATTATTTTTGTAGTGCCTGTCTGCCATGAGTACAAGTACGTAGTTACAGTATGACTGTTTAAGTGTGGCTTCCAAGTAAAGAGTCAGGTCAGGTTGGGGAGCATGCACTGGTACAGCACATTACCGCACCCACCACACGACGAAACAGCTCGGGATCCTGGTTGGCAACCCCCCAGGCAGACACGCGGTCCGGGCCCACCCTTCAGAAATGCCTCTCTACCTGCCGCAGCCAGGTGTTATGTGGGTGTCCCCTTGGCCTGGTCCAGCCACTTGGGTCCTCAACAATGAAGATGACCCTCTGGGAATCACACCACATTGTAGAGAATTTATTTTAGTTATCATTACTGTTGTGTATTTGGATGATTCCTTTACCCAAGTCTGTTTGAAGAATCAGGATAAATTACAATGTATTTACAATTCCAGCACATCAGTGTTAAGAGAGTTGCTCACAATGAATCAGTGGTGGGATTAAATCAAAAACTTTGGGGTTTAAAGGTCCAATGTCGTAGAAACTACATCACACTTGCTGAAATGATATACATTTCAAACAAATGTACAAATTACGATTTACAAATTTCAAACACCCAACTTTACAAGAGATCAAATGAGCAATGCACTCATTTTGAGGATCTGTTTGTTCCAGGACTTGGCCAATAGGTGGACCAAGCCCATACTATCACATATAGATAAACTGCAAAGGTACAGACCAGCCTTGGACGCAAGTCCATCATGGAACACACTCGCACATAAATCCATTTCAATCAAGGCAATTTAGACTAAACAGTTAACCTAAAATAAATTTCTTTGGGAAGTTAAATGAAGCTCAAGTACATGCAGACACCACACAAATGGTCATCCAGCCAGGAACCCAGCTGGTCCTTGAAGTCATGAAGCAGCAGTGCTAAAAGGCCGCAGTGCCCAGAGTTCAGAGTCTGCATGTAATGTCACAATGTCTGTCTGTACTACAGCCCGGGCTCCAGCAGGGCACTTGATAGATTTTTTCAGGCTGCAGTCCAGGGGTCATCAAGTTCAGCCATTCAAGGCTGCTGTGGTTACAGGTTTTTGTTCCAATTAGGGCTGACACGATAATAATCATCAATCACCGATTGGCTGGACATATTGCTGATAAAAATAAACATCATCGGTTGGTTCCAAACATTTGTGGAAATTTCGATAAAGGGCCATACTGCCGCCATCACTTTTTTTTCTTTTAAACCCTGCACGCCTCACGGGAAAGCTGTCAGGCAGTCATATTTGCAGCAGAAGGTGCGTTGAGATTCCTTGTTTAGCAGAGGTAAGCTGTAGTTGAGGGAAGGCAGCCTGATCAGTACGTCATTCAACAAGTTTGAATGGGAAGAGTCGCTGTGGTGTGTAGACCTCCAGTGCTTGAAGTGGGCCACTATCACCGGCCATTATGGCAGTTAGCGTCCAATGGACTTCAGCCCGTGCAAATTAAAACAGTTGAAAGAAACTGAGGATTGAGCTCCTAGGACTCTCCACAACCAATGCCGTTCACAGGATAGGACCCTATGTGGTTAGAGCATTAGAACATTCTAGACGAGAACAGGCCATTCAGCCCAACAAAGCTCACCAGTCCTATCCACTTATTTCCTCCAAAAAACATCAAGTCGAGTTTTGAAAGTCCCTAATGTCTTACTGTCTACCACACTACTTGGTCGCTTATTCCAAGTGTCTATCGTTCTTTGTGTAAAGAAAAACTTCTTAATGTTTGTGCGAAATTTACCCTTAACAAGTTTCCATCTGTGTCCCTGTTGTATTGATGAACTCATTTTAAAATACAGGTCTTGATCCACTGTACTAATTCCCTTCATAATTTTAAACACCTCAATCAGGTCACCTCTTAATCTTCTTTTGCTTAAACTGTAAAGGCTCAGCTCTTTTAATCTTTCCTCATAATTCAACCCCTGTAGTCCTGGAATCAGCCTAGTCGCTCTTCTCTGGAACTTTTCTAGTGCTGCTATGTCCTTTTTATAGCCAAGAGACCAAAACTGCACACAGTACTCAAGATGAGGCCTCACCAGTGCGTTATAAAGGTTGAGCAGCACCTCCTGTGACTTGTGTCTATGCAAAGAGATGAAAGGGTTGAAATCAGGCGTCCGAGCAGGCTGCATGAGTGGGAAAGGCGATCGGAAGGAGCAAAAGTGGGCAAGTCAAATTAAGCACAAGAACAGTAGTCAAGGTGTTAAAGCCCAGTCCTGACTCGGTCATCATCATTGCCTGAGTGGGGTTGCCTGTGTCGACACAGAAACTTCCAGCTGCTGTCATGTGTCAGAAAGAGCCGTGCTACAAAATTGAACTAAATACAAACAATAGGGACACGTCACACAATAAAAATAGAAGCTTCTGTTAATGCACGCCAGTTACGTCAACCATGTCAATAGTAATACAAGGCTAGAGCAAGACTTGGGCATGGCTGGCACATATGCATCACAGGTGCCATGAGATAAGTAAGGAGCTAATTCTGCGTTTCCCCACAAGCTTTGCCAGTTAGTCGCTCTCTTTCATGCCTTCAGTGCATCGAGCAGTAGTAAAGGGTCCAACACAGGTGAAAGCACTTATGTCCCAGTTTCAGGGGGCAAGGGATGAAGATCCTGTTTCAGTGGAACATTTGATGATAAGTGTTATACATTAAAAAATCAAGGAAAGAAGAAGAGGGAATTTAAAAATGGCACAAATCAATACAAGGTAAAGGTGCAGTTTGTACATGGAGGTAAATTTAGGTCAGAGGAATGGAGTTTAGGGCCTGGGCCCCCCAAAAAAAAAAAAAAATCTTAAATTTCATATAGGTTTATGTATTTTCAATGAATGCCTTTTACAGAATAACATTAAATAACAAAAAAAACTGAATTAAAATCAATGTCTGGTGAAAATAGTGTAATGTGGCATATTTTAACTGATTAAACTGAGTCATTTAACTAAATCTGGCAAAAAAAAAATGAACCTCATACTACCGTTTTTTTCTGTGGTGGCTCACTTTTTGTAACCAAAATCATCCCAAGTTACACCGGTATTCTAGTAACTACAAACACATTATATCTCATCTGTTGTTCTGGGGAGGATGTGTCAATTTTTGGTCACCTCTTCGTTGTGTCTTCTATTGCCAATCCTTCATCCAGCTGTTCTTCAATACTAAGCCTGCCAAAAAAAATAGTCTCATGCTGTTGTCTAGATGACTGCAGCTACTTTCATGCCACTTGCGTTTTTCAGAAAGATGTTTTAAATCTCGTACACTGTCGTTATCCACACTTTAGTACCAACACTCGGAAACAGGAAACAGGGAAAGCAAAAAAAGGCATTACTTACACTGCATCGGTTAGCCAACTCCATTTGTCATAACAAGAGCTGGAAAAAGTCCGTGTGTGAGCTCATCCTCAAATTTTCAAGTCAGGTCAAAGCTACTTTATCTTCTTTTTTTCCTTCAAGTGAACGATTTATGAAGGGGTGTTTCGTTAAATACCGAATTTCCTTTAATTTGTAAAGTTCTGCTTGAAGGTGCCATCTTCTTAAAGTCGCGCTTGCTCATCTGTAGTTACGTAACGTTAAAGGCGGGTGTGAACGGTGAACCATTGACGTCAACATGACAACATCAACAGGCATTGACAATTGTCCAATCATGTCAGATGAAAAAACACTAAAACAATACTAATTCATTGTCAATGAAGGGTGGGAGTGTCCGGGGGCGCAGAGAGCTGCATCACTTGAAAAATCTGAAAGCAACCAATTAAAGGGCAGCCTCAGGTCACATGCATGCCAAAAGATCAAGAACTTCCATACACTTTCAGCTGGCCGGTGCCCGTCACTCTGGAAATATAGGTATTGATACAGAATTTTTTTTTAAATGTACACAGACATTAACAAATGAAAACTGGAACAAATTTTTAAAGGATGTTAACATGGGTCGACACTAGGCATGCTGTGCAAATAATCAAATTTATTTCATGATTGTTTCACATTACCTAATTAATTTTAGTAGAATTTTTAAAATATTTGGGGGGCAGTGCCCCAGCAACCCACATTTTCAACCAACCCTGGCATCAAAGTGAATGTTCTGCGTGTCTTCCAGTGTCAGCAGTCAGGGCATGCGTATAAAATTCCCACATTTCCTATGTAAGTCAGACAGCAGGGCCAAGAACTGACATTGAGTTAGATGGAGTGGCCAGCTAGTAAAAAAGCTACGGCTTGGTGCCATAAACATCATCAGACCTAGCTTGGTGGTTCCAGGTATAATGTGCCTGCCAAACCCCTTCATTTTAAGCTTGGTTTAATGAAAATATGGAGCCTATCTGCTGTGTTCCAGGTTTGTCTGTGGCTCAATTAAATAGGCATTTTTGTTGGGCCTGATAATAGAAAACTGATTTCTGAGGTAGAATCTGATGGTGTGATGAATGACCTACAACAACAGGCTTGGGTATCATTCAAAGAAGTCATTTCAAAGTTTATGTGCAAATACGAGGCCCCTTCCTGCAACTTGTGTTGACTAATAAGGGAAGGTTAGCCAAGTTGTTATCTTAACTGGAATCATTAGTCAGAAAGTGCGCAATAATACACTTGTAATGTTTGACGCTGTTCAAGGTATTGCCGATGTAGAATCTGCACAGTCACCTTGAGCCTGTAACCATTCATCTCTCTGGAATGCAACTTTCCCTCCACATCCCAAATGAAACCATTTTAAGTTACTTGGCAAAGTTTAATATGGCCTTTTAGATATAAATGTGCCCTGTAATGAACTAGGATGAATCCTGTAGTGTTCCTTAATGCTCCAAGGGCTGGCTCTGTGTCCTTCTAACACTGAACTGGAATAAGCAGGCTTGAAATTGAGCAGGTGGCCACACAAGCAAACTCTTTCAACTGGAAGCACATCCCCGCAAGTATTATCGCAAACCTGTCGTCTAACACACACACTCTAGGCAACACAAAAGAGACCAAGATATAAACAACGGCACAAAAAATGACTCCAACTAGACGCCAATTGCCCAGCTATGACAGCAGAACAGGTTAGTAATAGTAGGGTGTGTGCGTGTGAACGTGCTTTTATTTATGATTCAAATGTCAGGCCCTGCATACTTCGGAAAATAGAAGCTCTGTTCTCTGCCATACCAGATTTTCAGTACCTGACCTCTGAGCTCTCTGATGCATGGGGTAAGCCTGACTCTTTATCACTGTTCTCTGTGCAGTAGGGTGTGTGTGTGTGTGTCTCACATGAGAGCAAAATTGTTGTAACTTAAGTAAGAGGAGAGGGAAGGAAACAAAACAATGTGTCAATGCATATTCAGGACAGGGAAATCTCCTCTGCCATCTAGTGGCTAAAATGTTGAACAGTAGGTCACCCTGCTGCCTCTTCAATCACAATGTGAACTCTTTGTACTTGTGACTTGTAAGTCACTTTAGATGAAAGTTTTATTTCAATAATGGAATAGAAATGTAAAACCTGTTGCTGCTTTCAATGTCAAAGATAAGATGGACATACGCAACCGGCAGTGTGCTGTAGAGGTTAAGGCAGTACGAGGCAACTGGCACAACTCCTGCCTGCTACCCACTGCATGACAGCAAGCAAGATATTTAACCTGTCTGTCCTTCATTTGTAAAAAAAAAAATACCTGTAATGTACACTAACATTAAAAGTGTTAGTCAAATTTTGAATAATAATAATAAACTGCACAAAAAAATGAACACTCAATTAGAAAAAAAATCTTGCTGGATATCTATACTGATATGGACTGGTAATGTGTTAGGAACAAAAGGATGCCACATCATTTGATGGAAATGAAAATGATCAACCTACAGAGCAAGAGAGGGTTAACCGTGGACATGACACCCTCCCGTCCACAGTCCATTGGTTCATTGACCTGTTGACAGCTAGCCATGATGTGCCTGAGTTCTTCGCATTTGTAGCAGCAGAGAGGGGCAGAGGAGGGTCCACAGCAGAGCAGTGAGTCCACAGCAGACTTGAAGTTCTTATTTGAGAGTGTTATAATTATTGGCAGCTTTTTATTCTATATTGAAAACTCCCTTTTGTGCCTCACCCATCAGGAGTGGATCCAAAATTTAGGCCTAGTCTTCTTTAGGCTAGTATTGTCTTGTGGCTGTTCATTCAAAGATAAGTAGTTAAACTTCTACAAAGTTTTTGGGTTCCAGTGACAATAGTACATGTGAGGGTCCCGTAGACTTTTCAATGAACCTGTTGCACAGATACCTTGAGCTGCAGCTGCCAAACTTGCTCCTCGAGGGTTAAGATTACATCAGTAAAGTTAACTGGTTTGGACATCATTCAGTCTGGTCCAAATCCTGCTGACTACGCCAAATGAGATTAAATTAAGAGCTGAGGAAGCCCGAAAAGGGGATAGTGAACCAGTAGGGTCCCGTTTAATACAGATAGGTGTTGAAAAAAATAGGAAAATATATAACATTTGAGGGCGCTTTAAAATGTAAAAGAAGCAAGTGCTTCTGAGCTGTCCATCTTGGTCACTGTGAGTCTGAACAATTATTGCCTCCTTCCAGTCCCAGGTAGATTTAAAAAGGGTTGGTTTCTGGAAGGGTGGGTCTTCATTGTAGAAACCTGGCAGTGACGGCACTCATACCTTTGGTCAACATCCTCCTGAATTACAGCTGGAAAAGAATGTTGTGTTAGCAAGAGCATCTCCTGTCATCCCACGGTGGTATTGCTTACCTGTTCAGACCCTTGAAGATGTCTCCTACTTGCATGTGCTTGACCAGTGGCGTAGCGTGGGTGTCAGCCGCCCCCTTATTTAGGTATTTCAATTTAAAAAACTAAAATACACAGTAATTCTTTGCCACCCCCTAAAAGTGCTGCCCGGGGCGGGCCGCCCCCACTACGCCATGCCACTGTGCTTGACAATGCAAATTCTTTTTATGGATCTTGTCTTTGTGAAGGCCATGTCACATTAGGCGACTTTTACAGTAATTTTCAGTTGTAGCCTTCATTTACATAACTACAGTCAGCAATGTGCTTCCATAAAGGACAGCTGCCTTCTGTGACATTTTTGGTGACTCACTCCAACTAGTCTGCCATTTGTCCCAGCAAAATCAAACAGGATACTCTGTCCCTTCTCCCATCTTCCTCTCTAGCACTGGATCAATCCCAGCTAAAAGTGTTGTGTCCATAGTGGAACTCGGAACACTACTTCAGGTAAGTCCAGTGCTTTTTGTGAGGCTCATAGGCACAAAAGGGCATACTTTAACACAATGGCAAAAGTCTGAAATCCGATCCGCCATGAACATTTCTATAAGAGATGGGAGTGGCTGAGCATACAGCAGATAAAGCAGGCATCCTTCAGCATTGGACAGCTGGGCCCCTATCACTGAGCACAGATGGGAGAAAGTGCGGCAGGAGCTCGAAACAAGGATAATAACAATTAACCCTGCAGTGTCAGAACTGCTCAAGCTCACCTTATGAACACATCTTCCAGTTTTATTTCATCTCTGAAGATTTACTGTATAAAGAAACAGACTTCAAATTCACAGAACATACTTAAGAATGTGAAAGATATTTTCAACCTTTCATTATTTCAGTTATTACAACAAGCTAATGGGGTCCTGGGGAGACAGTACCTACTCTAGCAGCACTGGAAGCAAGGCAGGAACTAACCATGAATAGGACACTCAATTATTAAAAGAAAGCATGCACACACAAGGCCAGTTTTCTAACAGTGGTTTTGATTCTTCCATAAAAGTGTGAAGAAAAGGTCAGTATAGAGCGGGTTGCAGTTTTTATGGGGAAATTAAAAAGAGAATTCTGCAAAGAACCGGGTTGAATTTAGGAAAGTCTAAGAAAGCTGCAACCAAAACAAGAAAATCATACCAGCTCAAAAAAGTGAGAAACACAACATCAAAATTCCACATTAAAAACCTGAAAAAGAAATTGCCCTAGGAACTTGGTTTCCCAAGCTTTACAATGTTCAGGCAAATACTGAGTTGTAGCCGAGTCTTAAATAAGATGGCCGCCATGGGATCACATGCATGTGCACAGGTGCTTAGTATCATAGCAGCCAAGATCCAAAATGGCAGAGCAATTGACATATAAGGCAAGAATGAGACAAAATAACAAACTGAAAAAAATCAAATGCTAAAATTACTATAGTGTAAAATTAGGATAAACTTTCAATGAGTGAGTGAGAGAAGAATTTAGAGGTTAACAGTCAGTCAGTCATTCTCCAACCCACTATATCCTAACACAGGGTCACGGGGATCTGCTGAAGCCAATCCCAGCCAGCACAGGGCGCAAGGCAGGAACAAATCCCGGGCTGGGTGCCAGCCCACCACAGGGCACACACACGCACACCCACACACCAAGCACACACTAGGGACAATTTAGGTTCAACAGTGCTCCTCACCTGCATGTCTTTGGACTGTGGTAGGAAACTCACGCTGACACGGGGAGAACATGCAAACTCCACGCAGAGAGGAAGTGAACCCAGCGCTACCACTGCATCACCGTGCTGCACTAGAGGTTTAACAATAGTTAAGTATTTTGGTTTGGAGTTATGACCACCGGGGGCACACCAGCTCCCCAAACATCCGACACAACACAAGACTTTTATTCAGTGGGAAACATTTTCCCAGTTTCCCACCAGCACCAAGCACAGTACAGAAGTACAATACAGCACTTTTCTTCTTCCTTTTCTTCTGTTTTCCACCTCCACTCCTCCTCAGTTAAGAGTTGTTGTCCTCCCCCTCCCAACTCTGGCTCCCAGAATGGAGTGAGGTGGCTCCTTTTATAAAGCAGTCAGAAGTGCTCTAGGTGTCCCGTGATCTCCTTCCAGCAGCACTTCCGGGTGTGACAGCATTCCTGCCATAAGACACTCTGCTGTTCTCCATGCGCCACCTAGCAGTGTCTATGGGTCCCAACAGGGCTTAGCTTCCAAGCTCCAGACCCGTGGTACTGTCCTAAGCCAGGGGGACTACCCTCTGCCATTCTAGGAGATGTAATGCCCCTTGCAAGCTCACTCACTGGTTCCTTCCTTTATGCAGGTGTCCTGGTCGGGTAGAAGCCCACTACACAATGTACATTTAAATTTAAGAATTGGTTTTGGAAAACTAATGAGATGGTCTAGCAAACAAAGGATGTACCAGAATGAAAAGTTGATGTAATAGACAAAATGAACCAAAAGATGATTAAGAAGTCAGCACATGTCCTTTGAACAACCAGAAAGGACAGTTGTTACGTACACAAAAATTTAAAGGGTGGAGGCTCAACCCAAATGGCATAAGAAAATTAAGAATATAATAAAATAGACTTTTATTTTATATATATCATTTAGGTGTAAACCAACCAGAGTAAAATGTATGTATTGATTGTTTATTATAAAATGGACCTATACCCTTAATATTTTGAGTATTTATTGAAGAGTAATAAATGACACAATAAACAAGGTTTTATCAGACTTGTCCTGTTAGAGGATGAGTTTCTTTTTCTAAGTCGTATGTATTTCTACCATAACTTGCCTTTGTGTTACGTAAGGAAAGAGAAGTACAAGCTGGAAACTTCATAGTCACTGTTAAGAAGACCCAAACTTCACATAGACAGGGCCCAGAATTGTGAAACTTTGAGGTAGAAAGGTAACAACAGTGTTGCCTCCTGTTCACAAAATGCAAATAAGAAACCTATATCAGTGTAGGTGAAAATCAATATGGTACTCCTAGGACATGCGGGCTAAATGACAGGATGCTGGATTATCCCCTGGCGTTATTGCAAATCCTCCATTTTCAACTCTTCCATAAATTTCAGTGTACTCTAGTTTTTGCAGTTGCACTCCACAGCCGATTTAACAACATTCTACAACAAAGACATTGTTGACATTTTTTACCAGGTATTTTGTGATCCCCGGGTCTCAGCAAGGTTTTCCCAAGGATCTAATTGTAGATGATACATTTTCATTCAAGATCTGAGTTGAGAATCATGTGGCCTTCTGACACCACCTAGAATTGACCATCTGGCCAAACTGAGAAGCCGAGCAAGAAGGACCTTGGTCAGAGAGGTGACCAGAACCCAACGGTTGTTACTCTAACAGAACTTCAGAAGTCCTCTGCTGAGATGGGAATACCTGTCAGAAGGATGACCATCTTAGCAGCACTCCATCAATTGGACAATTACGGTAGAATGGCTAAGTAATGCTTGGAGTTTGCTAAATGTGATTTAAAGGACTCTGAGAGCATGAGGAAAACGATTTTCTGGTCTGATGAGACAACAGCTGATCTCCTTGGACAGAACTCCAAGCGTTATGTCCGGCAAAGACCAGCCACTGCTCATCACCTGCCTTTTATTAACGCTACGGTGAAGGATGGTGGTGGCAGCATCACACTGTAGGGGATGCTTCTCAACAGCAGGGAAAGAGACTGGTCAGAATTGGGGAAACAAAGGGTTTGTACTTACCTTCATGGAAGTAATTATGGTGCAGTGTGGGATGCCAGCAAAGGAGGCTGAATGGCTGCACAGGTAGAGCACAGTGTGCCAGCATGACAGGCTGTAAGGAACTGTTCGGTGAGGGGAGGTGGTGGACAAGTTGTGTGAGCATGAGGCCTATTGGGCCATGAACATTTCCGTGGTAGGTGTTGACACCCTAGCAGTGCTCCATTACAGCAGGTGAGATGCCAGTTCATAAAAGCCATTCAAGGGTCTAGAGAGAGTTCAGGGAGAGGTTTTTGCCTTGTGCCAGCACCGGCCCCCTTAATTCTGAATTGGGTGAAGCAAGCTTGTGAATGTTCTGTTTACAGGAAGTTATAGATCTGCACATTTTTTGAGGATGATGGAGGAAACAACTTTTAACTGATAATGTCGTGGCAGAGGATAAAGCTGAAGTATTTGTGCAGAATTGTAACTTAAAAGTAAAGATGTTATTAATACTGGAAGGCGTGTGTATTAGATAGCCCTGCTGTATCTCAGTGATAGGGAGCTGAGTTTAAGTCAAGGCCTATGCATGAGACAATACTACTACTACTACAACTGCTACCATACTCCTACTACTAGTAGTAGTACTCGGTCACTGTCTTTGTAGGAGGGCTAGGTATTCAGTTTCCCTCACATCCAAAAAGATGTGCATTTTATATCACTTGGGAGTTCTAAATCGCTCAGGCATGAGTGAGTCCTGGGATCATAGTACAGTTAATATAATCCATCTAAACCCACTTATTCAGGTAAGGTTCCCAAATCATACACGTAAACACTGCTTTAAAATAATAAGAATTAATTTAACTGTATAATCTCCCTGTAGAGATTTTATGGGCACGACCAGCTGGGAGGAGACCCTGGGGAAGACCCAGAGCTCACTGGGAGGATTATATTTCTCAGATGGCCTGGGAACACCTTGGGGTAAAGAGCAGAGCTGGGACAAGCAGTATTCCTCATCACCACTCAGTCTACATCCCTGCTCCTCACCATAAGACAGAGTCCACTCTTTTCCAATTCAAAACCTTAGATTTCGTGATACTTACAATTAGTGCTGGGCAGAATACCGGTTCATATTGAAAACCATTTTTTATTTTTGTTATGATGTGGATTTTTGTTATTCCGCAACACCGGTTTAAATTTCCTAAACGACAGTCGGAACGTGGCGCAGCAGGAAACTGTTCAAGGGTGGACCTTTTTCACTGTTACACCACTAATCACATAAGACCGGAGTACATGCGAAGGTGCTCGTGGCTGTTGGGTCTCCACCGGCTGAGGGAGCAATGGGTGAGCCAGGGAGAAAGAGAGACTGCATTTTAACTTCTGCATTTTTAACCTCTGATTTTAAAGAATTTATTTGATTTTTATCCCCACTGGACACTTGTTTTATGGAATATTTATTGAAACCTGATGCACTGCACTTTGGATACTGATTATTGTTTTAATAAAAGCACTTATGCACTTTTTGGGAAATATCCCCTGGCTTCATGTGAGATTTGTCCTCATTTGTCAGCTCATCTTGGTTATAACGATCGACGGTGTTCAGTTTAGGGACACCCGGAAGGTGTTGGGAGCGTGGAGCGAACCGGCATCGTCACAATGGCATATGGCAACCCACAAAAACGTATCCATCGCTTACAACTTCTTCAAAATTGTGCTGCCAGGATAATAACCTGTTGTTCTAAATCCACTGAACATACTACACCTACTCTCTCTCAACTTCACTGGCTTTCTGTTCACTACAGAATACAATACTAAATACCGCTCTTAACATTTAAAGCTCTCCACAACCTCACTGATCTCCTACAGACTGACACTCGTCTCGCTCACTCTGATTCTAATCTACAGTTCTACTTTCTGTACCACACATCAAACTCTGTGCTATGAGAACTCCAGCGTCCTCTCACAGCGCTCCTGAACTCGGGAATTCTCTTCCCTCTCATATACTTCAGCTCGATTCAATAACATATTTTAAAACTACCCTCAAAACGTATCTTTTCAAACTGGCATACCAATTGTGAATTTTGTACTGTTACTGCCAGTTATTTTTGTTTGCTTGCTAATTATTGCTTTTTGATGTATCATTCTCTTGTTTTAATTGTACTAATGTTGTTTAATTTTATTGTAAGGTGACCTTGAGTGCTAAGATTATAAAACAGGATTTTCTAATGGCCAAATATAGCCAAAACAATTGTTCAGCCTTACCTATGAAATGTAATCCCCCGGGATCTGGTTTGGAGTGTACAGCGGTTTGTACAATCCCAAGAAGAAACATGCGTGAGGAATCTTTATCCATTACTTCACTCCACAGCAGTGCCACTCGCAATATGGCGGCAACATTGACATACGATGCTGCTGGTCATGCGGCATCTAGTAATTCTATGCCTATGAGTGTAGGTATTGCGCGGTGAAAATGGACAGAGAACATTCCGAAACTGAAGCTGACGATAAAGTTGAACATGATGACACAGAAGAACTTTGCCAAAAAAAGGAGTCACATCCGTTGCCTGGAGATACTTTGGTTTTAAAAGGTCGGATATGGACCATTCTGTTCAAATGTGTGAATACTGTTTCTATACTACTGGGTAATACTGCAAGCCAAGTTGTAATTCTTTTATTTTTTTTCAATACTGTGTGATGTACCTGGGTATTGTGTAATGGTGAGACGACATGTTGACTCTATTCTCGACATTTCCACTTTAATCTCGACGTTTATGTCAAGATTAAAGTCGACATGTTGACTTTATTCTCGTAATTTGTCATTAAAGTAGAACATCATAAACTAAACTTCATCGTAAAATGAATATTTAATTTACTAGATTTTCTCAAACCCCATAATAAGTTATATAGCACATTAAATGCTTTGTGTTAAGTGTTCCCCGAGCCATGTTAAATCGGTATGTGCTTCTTAAACTGACTTCCTCTTGTACTGAGGAGGCACTGGCAGTGATCGCCGCATAGAATACATTCACTTCATGATATTCCTGCTCCCTGAACATTTAGAATGCTAAGATAAATACTTGATATAATTTTCATGATGAAATGCATTAAAGCATATATTAATCATGTGGGGGCACGGCAGCAAGGGGGTCTCGGATGTACCCTGCCTGGTTCTGTTATGCTATATTGACCCTACTAGTGTATGTGTTGCTCGTATTCACCCTGCAATGTGCTGGCGTTCAGGATTTGCTTCTGCCTCACACACAATGCTTGCTGGGATGGGCGCAACCCTGAATGGATGGCATAATTAAACATGTATAACAAAGATTTTTTTTAAAGTTCTGAACATCCCGTGGGCAAAGTTTATAACTAGTTTTAATTTCACAAAGACGTTTATCGTGTGGTGATTGGTTAGATGGAGAAAGAAAAAGGAAGGATAGGAACTGAGGGTTTGGTATGTCAGACAGACAACACGCATGCAATAAAGAAAGCTCACTCAGAAGAAATTCCATTGAATTCTGTGTTCGTGTCTCCAACCACCAGATCACAAACCCAACATTTACACAATATTTAAGTTAAACCTGTGCGATACCCATTCATACATCCAATTTTTTGGAGCCTCGTCACACCTGCCATAAAGTTCTCTACACTGAACATACACCTGGGGACCCCTTACTGCGAGGAAGCAGCACTACCGCCACACTACTGTGCATGTTTAATACATGCTTTAATGCATTTCATCATGAAAATGATATCAAGTATATATCTTAACATTCTAAATTTTCAGAGAGCTGGAATATCATGAAGTGAATGGATTCTGTGCGGTGATTGCTGCCTGCACCTCCTCAGAAGTCAGTTTAAGAAGTGTAGTGATTAACAACTGGGTCAGGGAGCACAACACAAAGCATTTAATGTGCTACATTAACTTATGACGGGGTTTGAGAAAATCTAGTAAATTAAACATTGATTTTAGGATGAAGTTTATTTTACGACATTCTACTTTAATTATAGAATAATCTATGAGAATAAAGTGGAAATGTCGACTTTAATCTCAACATAAGCGTCAAAATTAAAATGGAAATGTTGAGAATAAAGTCAACATGTCGACTTTATTCTCAACATATAGTTTGTTTTTTTTCTTGCGTGTCCATATTTTTGTTTTCCTCACCGTGGCCCTAAAACAATTCCGTGGAGCTACACCACAAATAGCATTATAAATGCAAGTTGCAGTTTTATTATTTACTAGCAAAATACCTGTGCTTGGCAGTGGAGAAGTACTGTGTTGAAGAAGTTATAACAAAGAAAAGGAAACATTTTAAAAATAATGTAACATGATTGTCAATGTAATTGTTTTGTGACTGTTATGAGTGTTGCTGTCATCAAGGATTTGATTATCATTATTTGTTTCAATCAGGTTTGTATTTGGAGGATGTGTTGTGTGTATTCCATGTTTGTCAACCGTTGTAAACATAACAGGTTTCATTTATCGAAGTGTTCACTACCCAAATTGGTACTCATGAATCTAAGATGTTTAACAGGCATTCCCGGTATCAAGTTGTGGATTTGCCTGCGAATATTTAGCAGCAGTGTGTCTATGAACTGAATTTAAACTTAAGCTTTACACCTTGCTTTCCTATTGATATGTCTACAAAGGCTAGTTCAGCTTCAGAGTTTTGTTCCTTTCTTACTGCATCAATAAACAGCTCGTCTTCCTCTTTATGTGAGACATCACACACTGCATGCACGGGTTTACCTTTCCCAGTCCTGCAAACTTTAGCAAAGTGGTTCAATTTACCACATTTTTTACACTGTCTTCGTTTAGACGGACATTGACTTTTTCCACCGTGTGTTTTGTTTCCGCAGTACCTGCACTTATGAATATGCTTGTATGCGTCACTCACTTCATATTCTTTTGTCAATGTTCACTAAACATACACTATAAATATTGTCACATTTCAACAGTCAGACTATTTCAGTGTTGCCTGCAACTGAACTTTATATAGGTGTACAAGGAAACCCAAACCTTCTCAAGAAGAACTGGAAATGTCTTAGTCCACTGCTGAAATGAGAACTTTGTTAAATGTAAATATACGCAGAGGTGTTAGACCAGAACAAATACCTGGCCCAGTGCTCAGGGATTGTGTAAACCAGCTGACAGAGACAGGCAGTCATCTCCAAGGGCTTCAGATCCACCATCATCATACCCGTAACAAAGAAGTCCACTGTCTCTTGCCTCAATAACTATTGCCCTATAGCACTCACACTTGTTTTTCGAGAGGTTAGTCTAACTATTCAAGTGAAGTTGTCATATCACCTGCTCTTCCTTAGGCCCTGTCCCATTTGGACAAATGAGACACATATTGTATGTTAGAATGCTTTTCGTTGACTTTAGTCCAGCTTTCAACAACATCATCCCTTAAATGGTCATAGAGAAGTTTAGTCTGCTAGGCTACAACACTTCCCTATGTAATTTGATCCTGGATTTTCTGGAAAAGAGATGCTAGACAATTTACATCAGAAATATCATTTCCAGTACCATCACGCTGAGCACTGGTGCCCACCGGAGCTACATACTCAGCCCACTTCTGTTCACTCTGCTGACTCACGATTGTACAGGGATATTCACTCAAAAGATGCCTGGAATATTCTGTTGTAACTCCTTATAAGATGAAGCAATCTGACCCAAAAACATTATGCTATATACTTTGACACTTGTGTAATCAATTGTATTGTATGCAATGCTGGAAGTGGTTTCCGTTTTCTGCCAGACACATTTTGACGTGGTGCTCCATGTTCCTGAACATATCGGAAAGCATCTCGGGGGGGAATAGCAGCAATTTTACATTGGATGTTTTTCTTCAAATCGTCCACACTGCGAGGCTTGTTCTAATAGACTTTTTCTTTGCGCATACCCCAAAAGAAGAACTCAGTTTCTGCCATGCTCCTTGCCAATGTGTGACACATTGCTCCATCTTGCAGAAAGTAACCTTGCGTTAACTCACGATCATCCAGTTGATTCTGACATCACTTAAACAAATTGGTGACCCAATAGGTTCTCATTATTAAGACAAACTGTTCAGTACTGTACACCACCATCCTGATGAGAAGTCAAGTGACTGAGTGAAGGGGTACGGGTGGTATGCACCCAAAAGTAGCAAACAGAGGTTAAATGTTGCGATGGCTGTCTGGTGCCTACCTCATCGCTCTGACACAGGGGCATCCTGGCTTGTTCGTAGCTCCATATAGTGAGGAGCACATTGCAAGTTGCTTCGTTCAGTTTGCTTCGTCATAGCGAGTTATTACAGAATATTCAGGGCCTCTTTTGAGTGAATATTCCTGTACATCTGAGCATAGTTCTAACAACATCAAGTGACACGACGATGGTGGATCTCATCAGCAATGGGGTTGAACCAGCTTACAGAATGGAGATACGATGATCGGTGGACTGGTGCAAGTGTAACAATCTGTCTTCTAATGTGGACAAGATGAAAAGAGATGGCTGTTGAATTCGGAAAGGCCCATGCTGTCCACTCCTTACTGTACAATGAGGGCTCTGCAGTGGACTAGATCAAGAGCACCAAATTCCTTGGTGTGCACCTGACAGCTGACCTGACTTGGTCAATTAACACCACCTTCATAAACAAGAAGGTGCAGCAGTGTCTCTACTTCCTTTGCTGGCTGAAGAAGGCAAGCCTATACATCGCCCCATTCTTATAACATTCTACAGGGGCGCCACCAAGAGTGTTCTGACCAGCTGCATCACTGTCTGGTTTGGAAACTGCCGCATCTCTGACCATAAGGTCCTGCAAAGGATAGTGGACACAGCAGAAAAGATCACTGGGACCTCTCTGCCTAAAGACATCTTTATAAAGCAATGCATATGCAAAATATATAGCATTATGAGGGACTCCCACCCTCTCCCATGATCTCTTTGTCCCACGTTCTGCCATGTTCTGTCCGGACTGTGAGCTCTCTGCTGCCCCTAAGCCTCCCCCCACCGTCGATCTGCTCCTAGTAGTTTGTTAATATGCAGTATATTTGTTACTCTGATTACTACTGTTTTTTATTATTAGTTATTGCTGTTTTTTATTACTATCTATTGTACTTTAAATTATTATTTTCTATTATCTTACCTATTTATAATATTTATTTATTGATAGTCTAGTATAGTTCTTGTGTTTATGTATATGTTGTACCGAGGTCCTGGTGAACATTATTTCGTGCTTCTGTGTGCCGCAATACTGTGTATGAATCATATGACAATAAAGCTAATTGACCTGAATAAACTTTTATTCCATTTCGAATGCAAAGTATTACCAGCCTAACACTGCTGCACCATTTCCTCCAAGTATTATTATTACACACCTAAAAAGCGCGAATAAACTGAATTCAAAAATACTAAATCAGGAATAAAACACTCATACAGTGTACAGTATATGGTTTTGTTATATAAATGCATTTGCTAAAAAACGAAATCAGCGGGTGGATTATACACAAAAAATAAAGTATTCTTTGCGCTTATCTTCTCGGATAAAAGATTTTTCTTCTCAAAACTGAACGTTCGTTTAAATTGGCCCTGTTGTGTACTGCTTCGCGTTCACCTGAAGAGGAGAAAGAGAGGAGATTTTTCTCGCAAAGGCCACTGGGATTTGTTGTTTTTTACGCTCATATCATCTGCGCATGCGTACCAGTTTTACACTATTCGAATATGGCTGTTAGGTGTTTGAAAGCGGCTCAGAAGAATCTACAATATTTAAATCATTTGTTATCGCTGGCTGCGAGGAATAACCGGTAAGCATTATATTGTTTTAGTGAACTTAGCAGAAGGTGTAGTAGAATATTTTATTGTGTGATGTTGTGTGTTGGAACGAGCAGACTTGAGAAATGTCTCATTGCCTTCGAAAGGGCTCGTCGCACAAAGTGCAATGAGAATATCGTGATGTCGTTTAAACAAACAAAAAAGGTTTACTTGGACTTAACCCAGCGTATTGGACCAAATAATTGTACGGCCACAACTGGTAATGTTATGGTTGTGTAGATATTACTGAACAGCCTGTCTGCGATTAAGTCATAGTTTTACAAATTAATCAAACAAAATAACTGTAGTAACTGAATTCAGTCTTTCTTATCACGTGCCTTGGGAACTACAAATTAATCAAACAAAATAACTGTAGTTTTCATATCACGTGCCTTGGGGGCCACGCTTACCAGGGTGCATTGAAGTGCGAGCTTCTTAGAAGTCAGACAATGGACAAACCTGGTAGTTTTATTTCACATTGTGGTTTTCGGTACACACGTATTCATTTGAACACAATCTAAATAAAATCGGAAAAGTAAAACACTTTGTAGATAGGTTTCACGCAATATATTTCGTTTTCTTATCTAACCATAGTTGCGTGACGCTTGTAAAGTTGTGCGCTATGATGAAAATGCAGATTTGTAATGCTTTAGGAGTATAAATTCCACCTAAACGGCTGCTATATCGAATGGAGGGTCGTCTTTGTGACTTGGAGGCTTAGTCTCGTGACTGATCAAAAGCCGCTGGCAAGCAACTCGGGCGCCCCCTTCTTCGCGTGATCTGTCAAAAGTGGACGCGCTTTGCGTTTTGGATGACCGCTAAAATTGCGGTATAATTGCATAGTATCTGTGTTCCATTTACCTCGGTAACGATCCATTCTTCATAGGTGGTTTGTTTTGCGTTTCCCACCCCCACATAAGATACACGTCTCTTCTTGGAAGAAGCCTAACGTCCATTGCGATCGCTCGGCTCATCACGTAATCTCGAACTGCAGCGCGGCCCCGCGGAGACTAGAGGTGTGAACAGACAGAGAGCGTGTACGAGCCAGACACGTGTATCCGATCTAAAGTATCTTTTGGTTACTTTTAACAGATTAAAAGTAAAATTTACCAGTTTCATTTATCATTGGGTTTTCCATGAGCTCCGGTCTATTAGTGTTTTTCTTTTTTTCATTCTGTAGCCCAGATGTCTCTTGATCGTTTAATACTTTACAACAGTTTGAACATTCGTTTGTGTACAAACACCTAGTGGTCTATCAAGACCCCCAATTAAACTAAATATGTCACCTCTCATTAATGACATCAAGAAGCTGCCGTTTGAAAAGTGTATTATGTCTCGTTCAAGCTGCATTCCAGAATAAGGGGGTAATGCAGTATTGACACGTTTTAGATTTCTATGTTTAACGAAATGAATGCTGCTTTCGACCCGTTTACTTAAGTGCTTCTTAAATTCAGGCCAGGGTGCGGGCCTGGCGCCAGTCCACAGTTGGTCGTGCCTATAGTCATGTAGGACAATTTAAGAGTCTCAAGTTAATCTAACCTATACGTAGATTTAATTTAGACGTTTAGTGAATATACCATGGACGGGGGTTCTAAAGGAAAGCTCACACCAATTGTTGTACATGATGAAATACTTGAAAGGCTGTCCTCTGTATATACTGCAACTGGCACAACACATTGAAATATACGTTCACAGAGGCTTAACGAACGCAAATGTTTAGTAAACATGATTTCAGATTTTATAGAAGTGGCAAATTGGCCGGCTTGGCTACTATCAAAAAGAATTTCATTTGTGTATAATGTAACGAAAAGTAGCTTGTGGTACAACCCTGTAAAACCACACAAGTGCACTTTTGGGTCGTGGCGTTTTAGAACAAATCGTTTGGATAGCCCCTTTGCTTTCACCGGTCTGTTCCAGTCCTGTGCCGTTTGAAAGTACATTTATTGTGAAGGTGTATGGTGTGCCCAGACTGGCGTCAGACGACTTTGCCATTGTGGGTGAAGGTTACAATACATTGCAATGTTGCCACCAAAAGTTACGACCGAATCAGATCTTGAACCACATTTTTTATACTACACTGAATATTACCTTTGAAATTCTGTTCATCTTTCATAAGCTGAACGCTAATGGTAAGACTTAAAGAAGACGACTAAGAAATTCAAAATTTAAATTGTAAAATGGAGCAAAAACAATAAGGTCTCAACAGTAGAATGTCACACTCCTGTTTAATGCACAAGTATTACAGAAAGTAGAATCTGTTTGGTCAGATTGGACTCGCCCACTGTATTCTCAGTTTTGGTTGTTAATAGTAGGTCACAGGTTTAAGGTCCCAAGGCTAAAAAACAACCCGTTCAAATGCTATTTCATCCTTACTGCTGTTAATGTTCTAAACAAGTTCAGCTTTAACGAATAGTTAGCTTTTGCCTTATTCAGCAGTCAAGTCTGAATTTTTCTAATATGTTTGATCTAATATGTCATTAAGTATGTTCACTACTATATTGTAATTATTTTACATCTAGTTTGTTTGATGGCCATATGTCATCTCTCTGTAAAACCTGCTAAAACCAGATTCCCTCTTCAGGCAATAACAGTGAATTGGATTGAGAATTAAAAATGATAGTAACTTTGACAAAGTGCAAAAGTAATATAAAAGTAAGAATTGCACAATGAGCTGTGGACCCGCTACACCACAGTGAGTTTCAGGTAACTAATTGATTGTTTTGTTATGGGTAGCCTTTTGAAAAATGTGAGGAACGCAGACATTCCTTTACAACAAAGTTAAGCAGGAAATTGCTGAGCCGAATTACCATTTGGCCCAGCCTGGCATGGTTTGCTTCAGACCTGCTGTTCTCCATCACCAATGGAAGGATTGTGCTTGAAATCCATTGAAGCACATGGAGGAGAATAACCTTAAGGCATATTCTGGGAACAGTAAAAATGTAGCAGCATATACCATATATAATAATAGTAGTAGTATTGTCACACATACAGAGTACAGTGAGATTCTTACTTGCATATTCTAATCAGTTTGCAACACATTGCCACTCTCCTGTGCCATGATAAACAAGAATTTATAATGCCTTTCATCTTTATCTAGCAATCATATAGTGCTTTTCCTCTCTCTGTATCTTCTATATAAAGCTCAAAATCTGTGTGTGTATGTATGTATAGTATGTATGTCTGGTATACAAATCCGCACCACTGGAGCATTCTCTGCCAAAATCTGCACACCTCCCTCCGAGGAAGACCATCAACTATGTCCCAACTGGAAATTTTGATATTGGGTTTTTTTTTTTTTCTTCCTCCTACAGTTTGAATGGCAGTACCACCTGATGTTTTAGAGCAAATGAAACCACAGAGTAGACTGAAGCCTACCTGATTGATAAACAGACCACAAATTAAAATTACTTGTGCAATGCTGGGTGCTGCTTTTAGTCAGTTATGTAATGTGTTTCCTAAGTACCTGAATATCTATCATATAGTGCCTTTGTGTTCTTACCGCTTTCAGATTTGGCCTATACTGCTCTTCAATTTCCTATCCATAGTATTGTTTATGTTTACATCACCAATGCATTTTGCCATTCGAATATGCTGTGCAAATAAATACACAATTTCTTGCCAACATATTTTCATTTAGACTAAAGAGAAAAAAAAAATCATAGTTTGTGTACCTTTCGGAATCTTGGCCCCTCTATTTGTCATCAGCGTTTTATGTGTGAATATCATTTGCACGTGAAATTGCAGAGTCACAAATAGATGTAAATGGTAAGCATGGGGCTTTCTAGTGATGTGTATGTTAAAGGGTATACAACTTGGAAATGAGCAGTGAAATTGTATCTAGAAAGAAAAACTTCAACAAAGAAACAGATAGACAAGTACAATACAAAGTAGTCCTTGCTGATTTAATGTAAATTTGGTGAGGGGAAGAAGCAAATTGAGCTTTGTGTGGTAATGGTTCATTGTTTGCTGTTACACGATTATGTAAAACAAATCTTAGATGGCTGTAAGAACCTGACTGCAGCTGAGCTGTACTGTTTACTTTTTTAGACAGTTCATAGGGTGAGATTAATTCGTGTGTAACACTCAGTTGTTTGTAATCTACTCTTGGCTGGTGCCTCTGTTTGAGTGGGTTTGTGTTTTAAGAGGGGATGCTGGTGGGGGAAGGTGTAGTAGGTGGGAAGAGAATGTCCCTGGCCAAAGAAAACACCAACATGAAGACATCTCGTAACTTTTAATAATGACTACTAATATAATACAACATTGTCAAACCTGCTATATTTCATTTTGAGTTGTGGAGAATCAGAGCCTTTTTGGACACTACTGTGCTGAAAGCAGGAATTCGACATCCCTGCCCATTGCAGGGCTCATGTTAACACCTACACTCACAGTGTGATAGTTTGGAATCGGTCAGACATAACATGCATGTCTTTGGGATGTGGTGACCAGAGGAACCCCAAAGAAATTGATGCAAACAGTGTTTGGCTGCCTTCCACTCCTTTTCTGAAATGTTGAGTGAGAGATCCTGTTCCCACTGTACTATGAGATCTTTGAAAAGGAGGGACTTCCAAATGTTTTTATATATTCTGGAAATGCTGTCTGAGACTTCAAGACTGAACAATGTTTCTGGAATAGAAATAGGTGGGAGGTGAGGAAAATTTGTTCCTTCTGCATCTAGTCTGTCTCTGTATACTTTGCATTTGGAATTTGCAGCCATTGCTTTTCCATCAGTGGTAAATGCCAGTTGTTCGTTTGCTTAACGTCTTCAAACTAAGCGCCAAGTGCTGTAAATTTATTCTCAAACTTAGAATAATTTTCCTGTATTTTTTCCTCAATTTTTATAGCATACCTTTAAAGGTTGTCTCAAAGTGATTATTTAAATGTTTTTTTAAAAAAAAAAAACACATTGACATTTGAGTTCCTCACTTGCCATTTAAATAGCTGGTTTTCTTTGAGTGACTATGGGAGTCATTCACATTAGGAAAAAAAACATGCAACTATAGTGGCTAACAATAAGACAGTGTTAAACAATTTAAACTAGCAGTCTTTGTGATGTTTTTAAGACTATCACTGTGTTTTCCTATCCCTTTTATTAGACTTGCAGGTTTGGTTGATTGTTATTGAGTGTGAGTGAGTACATGTGAGCCTGCCTTGCAGTGCTCAGAACAAAATGTGGATTACACGCTTAGTAAGTATAGCAACACTGGGGTTTAAAAAGAACACTCAACAGATTTTGTCAAAATATTTTAATACTTTAATGTTGCCTTAGACAAGATCCATCCATCCTTTACCCAACCTGCTATATCCTAACTATAGGTCACGGGGTTCTGCTGGAGCCAATCCCAGCCAACACAGGGTGCAAGGCAGGAAATAAATCCCGGGCTAGGTGCCCTTTGACAAGATGTTTTAGTATGACAAATACAATCAGCAGATGCTTATATGAGATAGGTTACAAACATTTTTACAGTGAGATCCCATTTGGAGAAAAAGGCAACTCCACCACACTTATTTTCTGAGTTTGATGGTCTACAAAGGGATTTAATATATTTTTTTATGAAAAGTCCTCACCTAATGGCAAAACCAAGACCCCCACCCCCCATTTCTCTAAATGCAGGATCTAAATAATGTTGTTTGAAAAGGGCACAATAAAATCTAGGAGTATGTGGTTATAACAAAACATTAAAAATAACACTTTAACGGAAATAGTATTAAGCACGCACCTTTTCCCCCCAACACAGTATATAACACCGATTTTATTCAAATAAACTTAAAAACAATTTGAATGAAGACAAAGGCAAAGAAATTCTGTGTGAAGTAAAAGTAAGGAACCTTGCAAACACAGTACATGAATACAAGTAAGAATTACATCCATCCATTAATTATCAAGATTGCTTAATCCAGTTTATGATCACAATAAGCGAAACTGAAAAGTATAAAAACATTCCATTAAAGTCAGACTTTGGCTTGTGATTAATACATTTTTAGAAATCAACAGCAACTGGATATAGGGTATGAAAGCCACTGGTCTGGAGTTAATGGTTGAATGTAAAATCACTGTAAAGTAAATCCATGGTTAGATTACTGTGAGGCACCGATTAAGTCAGTTAACCATCCTGTGCTTGAAATATTTGCATATATTGTGCTGAAGTGTAATGTACACATTAAGAGCATTTTGACATTACGAACAAAAATCTTAAATAGTGATCAGCTGTATAAGTTCATATCTACAAAACATTTGTGACTCAAGAAGAACCAGCTATCGTAACAGATAGGTCTACCAGTGAGGATGCATAACAGGTACAGTATGCATAAACATTTAAGGTTAAAATTTTTAAAGGAGAAAAATACACAAGTACTACATGCATAGCTTGGCATGATGTATGCATGTATCCGCCCCAGTCTTTGTTTGTCTTATAAAACTCAAACTTCAAAACATTTTTTGTTTCCAGCCTGTTTGTTTGACTGCTTAAGCTGCATGGGCATGAGAAAAGTTCTAAAAATCATATAATTGGTGTATATTACTGCATAATTACAGAAACATACTTTTTGCATTTAAAGCTAAATCTTACAGTGCAGTTTTTCACAAGATGAACAATCTGTTGTTTAGGCTACTGTTAAATATTTTTGTACAATATATTTCAGCATACTGTAGCTTTATTATGTCTTAGAGAAATCTTGCAATGCACATATTAATGCAAAGTGATCATCCATAGATTTAAAAAAAAAACAAAAACTGACCACTCTAAATAAATAGAAAAGTGAAATCTAGTTAGACACACACATGCATACATATATAATAACCAAAACAGGACAGAGTGCAAATCAACATTATTTAATCTTTTCCGTATCAATCTCACTTTGTGGCAAATGGTTGAGGTCAAAAGATGTGGAGCGTATCGGTTACAAATCAACAACCTCGTCAGAGGAAAAGTGGAATAACTTGAGAAAAAAATATTGAGTATGAGCAAACATCCCACAGATAACCAGGGTGTAAACCTAAAACTCATGAGCTGTAAGACTGTGCACTAACCACTGTGTCACCCTGCCATTCTCCACCTTATTCAATATTTTCATATAAGATTAACAGAAAATAGTGTTAATCAATGCATTTGCACTGTATCCATTTTAGTTCTCTGTCTTTTGGAATAGATCTGTTGCATTAACCACAAATAAGCACTTTGATGATCATGCAAATATTGAAGTGATACAATATCAAAATATATAGAATCACACCACTTTACAAAATAAACAAGATTTGTCACCCAAATCCTCAGCAACCCTATGTTAGATTATCTGAGGTAAAGAACTGATAGATGGATGGTAGGAAAAATATTAAATTTAAACTGTTAAAACTTACTATACAAATATAGAGTAAGTCAATGCATTTATTTTTATTATCCTCAGTTTTCCATCCCATTATTTTTCTGTGAGAGAAATGTATACTAGTTCTGTGTATCACTTTAAAATTACATCTCACTGACATTTAACAATAATAATAATTCTTTACATTTATATAGTGCTTTTCTCACTACTCTGAGCACTTTACATTTTGAGTGGGGAGCCACTTTATCCAATACTACTGTGTAGCATCCACCTGAATGATGCAATGGCAGCTATTATTGTACCAGTACATTCACCACACATGAGCTATTAAGTGGTGAGAGACAGAGCCAATAAGAAACCAGGGACGATTAGGGGCCAGAATGAATGGGCCATTGATTGTAATTTAGGCTGGACATCAGGATGCACTCTGCTCTTTACAGAGGATGCCCAGTTTTCACCACAGAGAGGCAGTACCTTGGTTTTATGTCTCTTCTGAAAGGTACTTTTACAGCAGTGTGTCCCCATCACTGCACTGGAGTATTGGAATCCACATTCAGACCAAAGGGTAAGCACCCCCTGCTGGCCTCGCCAACACCTCGTCCAGCAGCATCCCAAGCTTTTTCTAGATGGTCTCCCACCCAAGTACTGGCTGGGCCTGAGCATGCTTACCTTCAGTTGGATGACGTGTTCTGAAGTGTTTTAAGAAAGTCATTTAAAGCAAAAATGCTGAATAAACATCAATAGCAACTCAAGAATGTGTAGGTGTAACAAATGTACAGTGTGCCTTGCTATGTTTCGATACAGAAAATAATTCAGTGTTTAATTACTATAGTGACTAAATATATATAGCTATCCTATAGCAGACAGTTACTATATTAATGGTAATAAAAAGGGCTTCTTAGCATCATTGTGTTATTGACATATTTGTTTCATCTTTAAGTTTGTTGTAAAAAGTGGTGTGGATCCACGCACATAGATGTTTTAACAATTTAATATTTTAGTGCTCAATTCTGATTTTTTTTTTTTTTTGGGGTTAAACCAATGCCTGCTAATTGTTCACACCACCATTCTTTTGTTCCTCTATTACAGTCCTCAGTTTGCTCTTTATCACATCGCTACACTCAAAGTACTTCCGTCTCTGAATCCCTCAAAGTAATTTTTCTCCCCCTTTGGGAGAGAGTTACTTAAGCATTTGCTAAAGAGTGTCCCTCAATATTTATGATTTTGATTATAATTTATTGTATCAGCCTAGACAGAATAAGTAAAAAAGGCTTTGTCTACTACAGAAAATGTAAAACGTCTATCAAGCGGTATGACAAAAACCCAATGGTATTAAAAAAATATATATATATGAATAGGAATACAAGTTCTAATATTGTAATGGTGTACTAATTGCATTTATTCTTTTTACAGGGGTTCTCTGTGTTTGCTGAGTACAGCAGCATACCAAAGGACAACCGGTGAGGACCAAAATGTTGATGAAATCCAGGATGAGCAAAGTCAGTCATTAACTATAAGGGCTCTTGAAGTGAGAGCTAGTAAACTTGAAGAGCAAGTCCGTGATCTCACTGTAAGTTGTCCTTTGTACTGAAATACGGTGTGTTTTGATAACGCCTATAGTGAAGTGTCAGACCTGCAACTTTTCAAAATAGCAGTTTATTTTGGGTTTGACACTGTCGTCCCTAGAGTCTGATTTCCATTTAATTCTTTCTTGTACATTTAAATATGGGGAAAAACACAAACAAAATGAGCCTCTGCAAAGGATCCTGCAGTCATCCACTGGGGTTGGACTCACATTTCAAAGTGAAAAAGCAAATGCACAAATACACTATAT
This sequence comes from Polypterus senegalus, assembly GCF_016835505.1. Classification (NCBI taxonomy): domain Eukaryota; kingdom Metazoa; phylum Chordata; class Cladistia; order Polypteriformes; family Polypteridae; genus Polypterus; species Polypterus senegalus. Next base: position 52,977,149 of record NC_053166.1, read on the forward strand.
ATATATATATATATATATATATATATATATATAATATACATACAGTTGTACTTGAAAGTTTGTGAACCATTTAGAATTTTTTATATTTCTGCATAAATATGACCTAAAACATCATCAGATTTTTCACTCAAGTCCTAAAAGTAGATAAAGAGAAACCAGTTAAACAAATGAGACAAAAATATTATACTTGGTCATTTACTTATTAAGGAAAATGATCGAATATTACATATTTGTGAGTGGCAAAAGTATGTGAACCTTTGCTTTCAGTATCTGGTGTGGCCCCCCCTTTGCAGCAATAACTGCAACTAAACGTTTCCGGTAACTTTTGATCATTTCTGCACACCGGCTTGGAGGAATTTTAGCCCATTCCTCCGTACAGAACAGCTTCAACTCTAGGATGTTGGTGGGCTTCCTCACATTAACTGCTCGCTTCAGGTCCTTCCACAACATTTCGACTGGATTAAGGTCAGGACTCTGACTTGGCTATTCCAAAACATTAACTTTATTCTTCTTTAACCATTATTTGGTAGAACAACTTGTGTGCTTAGGGTCATTGTCTTGCTGCATGACCCACCTTCTCTTGAGATTCAGACAGACGTCCTGACATTTTCCTTTAGAATTCTCTGATATATTTCAGAATTCATTGTTCCATCAATGAAGGAAAGCCTTCCTGGCCAAGATGTAGCAAAACAGGCCCAAACCATGATAATACCACCACCATGTTTCACAGATGGGATAAGGTTCTTATGCTAGAATGCAGTGTTTTCCTTTCTCCAAGCTTTTCATGTAAACCAAAAAGTTCTATTTTGGTCTCCTCCGTCCACAAAATATTCTTCCAATAGCCTTCTGGTTTGTCCATGTGATCTTTAGCAAACTGCAGACGAGCAGCAATGTTTTTTTTTTGGAGAGCAGTGGCTTTCTACTTGCAACCCTTCCATGCTTACCATTGTTGTTCAGTGTTCTCCTGATGGTGGACTCATGAACATTAGCCAATGTGAGAGAGGCCTTCAGTTGCTTAGAAGTTACACTGGGGTCCTGAGATCTCTGCAGGAATACCCTGGGAAACTCTTAAGGCCTTCTTAAGAGGTCAGATTATCTCATATCTTTCCCACAGAAATAAATCCGAAGCCAAGAAAGTAGCAGAGATAAAAAGCGAAATTACTAAAATAGATGAAGAACATGCCAGACTACCAAGCAAGACTCTACATAGGAGGAGGCAGGCTCTACATTCAGAATTAAACCTCTTGACAACTAAAGAAACGGAACAACTAATCTACAAAGCCAGACATCATTATTATGAACATGGAGAGAAAGCTAATAAGCTTTTAGCTCAACAAATTCACAAGCAAGAAGTGCAATGCAATCTCGTAATCACCAACACGAACGGAGATAAAATCATCGAACACAAAAATATAATGCACACTTTCAGAGACTACTATAAATCCCTATATACTACTGAGTTTAAAGAAGACAATACACAATCTAATGCATTTCTGGATACATTACAAATACCACAAATAGACGCTTTTAGTGCGGAGGAACTTGATAAACCTCTGCATTATCAGAATTACTAGATGCTATAAAGTCACTCCAAGGCGGGAAAGCAGCAGGCCCTGATGGCTACCCTGCAGAATTTTACAAGAAATTCTCCGCTCAACTAGCTCCCCTCCTTTTAGCAACATTTACAGAAGCCAGAGATAACCAATCTCTTCCACAAACCTTTCGCCAAGCACTAATCACTGTTTTCCAAAACAAAATAAGGACTTATTACAATGTGCATCATACAGACCAATTTCACTTCTGAATAACGACGTTAAAATACTCTCTAAAATCATAGCTAGAAGGATGGAGAAAGTGCTCCCTCGGTAATATCACAAGACCAAACTGGATTTATTAGGGGCCGCACTTATCTTCAAATCTTCGACGCCTGTTTAATGTAATATACTCACCAACTAAATCAAACACCCCAGAAATATTATTATCATTGGATGCAGAAAAGCATTCGACATGATTGAATGGAAATACCTTTTACTATTTTGGAGAAGTTTGGGTTTGGCCCAACATTTGTGCATGGATTAAATTACTGTATACTAACCCAGAAGCTTCAGTTTGCATCAATAACATTTGCTCAGACTACTTTAAACTAGAACGTGGCACAAGACAAGGATGCCCTTGTCACCACTGCTGTTTGCAATCGCCATTGAACCACTGGCAATACACTGTCGAAATACTGATCAGATAAAGGGGATTAGCAGAGAAGGACTGGAACAGAAAATCTCATTATATGCAGATGACATGGTACTGTATATATCGGACCCAGAAAATTCTGTGCCTGCAGTCTTAGCAGCACTCACAGAATTTCAAAAGATCTCTGGTCTCAGAATTAATCTGAATAAAAGTGTACTCTTTCCGGTGAATTCTCAAGCATATAATATTAGATTAGACACCCTACCTTTTATCATTGCAGAACAGTTTAAATACCTCGGGTAAACATCACAAGTAAACATAAAGCTCTTTATCAACAAAATTTAGCGTCTGCATGGAAAAAATTAAACAAGACTTGCATAGATGGTCAACCCTTCATCTCACACTAGCTGGAAGAATTAACACTGTTAAGATGAATATTCTTCCTAAGCTCCTTTTTATTTCAAAACATCCCAATATACATTAATAAATCATTCTTTAAGCAATTAGATTCAACAATAACCTCATTTATTTGGAATTCAAAACATCCACGCATCAAAAGAGCGACCCTACAAAGACAAAAGGCAGAAGGTGGCATGGCTCTACCTAACTTCCAGTTTTATTACTGAGCAGCAAATATACAGGCGATAAGAACCTGGACACAAATAGAAGAACATACACAGGCTTGGACCAATAGAAGTAAAATCCTTACTTTGTATTCCTGCTTGTGCTCCAATAAACACACGCTATCGGCAATATACAAATAACCCAATTGTGCTCCACTCACTTAGAATCTGGAACCAATGTAGAAAGCATTTTAAGACGGAGAAGCTTCTATCTGTGGCACCTCTGCAAGAGAACCACCTCTTTCAACCTTCACAAACATATGCAGTTTTAATATCTGGAAAAATTTGGAATTAACTTGCTTAGAGATCTTTATATAGACAACGCCTTTGCATCCTATGAACAATTACATTCCAAATTTAACATTCCAGCTACACATTTCTTTCACTATCTTCAAATCAGGAACTTTGTTAAACAGAACCTTCCAGATTTTCCTCATCTTGCACCCTCATCCATGCTGGAAAAATATTGCTCAATCTCAAGGACTTAGACTCCATCTCTACAATATATAAAATCATTTTACAATCCCTCCTTTCAAAGATCCAAGAGGACACTGGGAAAAGATCTCTCAATTAATATATCAGAAAGGAGTGGAAAGTAGCAATGCAGAGAATTCACTCGAGCTCCATATGCAAAGCATACAATTATACAACTAAAATTATATATCGAGCACATCTGTCTCGACTAAAACTCTCAAAATGTTTCCAGGGCATGATCCAACCTGTGAACGCTGCAAAAGCCCAGCCTCACTAGGTCACATGTTCTGGGCCTGCACCAAATTAACATTATTCTGGACAAAATTTTTAATTACCTTCAGACAGCCTTGGACTCACAATCCCTCCTAACCCATTAACAGCTGTGTTTGGGGTTCTTCCAGAGGGCTTAAAGTGGAGAAAGACAAACAAATTGTGATTGCATTCACTACACTTTGGCACGCAGACTTATTCTGATAAACTGGAAGAACCCAAACTCTCCTCTTTAAGTCAGTGGGAAACTGATGTGTTATATTATTTGAAATTGGAAAAATCAAATACTCAGTTAGAGGATCGTACAGACTTTTTCAAAACATGGCAGGATCTAATCAGTAATATTTTAGAATAAGTTCATAAAGCACTGAGAATTTATTAATTTAGGTATGTTTAAAAGCCTTAAATTTTATGCCGCTTGGCTTGCTCTCTCTCTCAAGGGTGGGGATCGATCTGTTCTTAACTCTATTTTTCTTTTTGTAAAAACTTGATTGCTTTGTATGAAGTGTAATAAAATTAATAAAAATAAAAAAAAAAAAAAAAGAAGAAGTTACACTGGGGTCCTTTATGACCTCACCGACTATTACACGCCTTGCTCTTGGAGTGATCTTTGTTGGTCGACCACTCTTGGGGAGGGTAACAATGGCCTTGAATTTTCTCCATTTGTACACAATCTGTCTGACTGTGGATTGGTGGAGTCCAAACTCTTTAGAGATGGTTTTGTAACCTTTTCCAGCCTGATGAGCATCAACAACTCTTTTTCTGAGGTCCTCAGAAATCTCCTTTGTTAGTGCCATGATACACTTCCACAAACGTGTTGTGAAGAGCAGACTTTGATAGATCCCTGTTCTTTAAATAACACAGGGTGCCCACTCACACCTGATTGTCATCCCATTGATTGAAAACACCTGACTCTAATTTCACCTTCAAACTAACTGATAATCCTAGAGGTTCACATACTTTTGCCACTCACAAATATGTAATATTTGACCATTTTCCTCAATAAATAAATGACCAAGTATAATATTTTTGTCTCATTTATTTAACTGGTTTCTCTTTATTTACTTTTAGGACTTGAGTGAAAATCTGATGATGTTTTAGGTCATATTTATGCAGAAATATTGAAAATTCTAAAGGGTTCACAAACTTTCAAGCACAACTATAGTTATACTAATAAGGAAATCTATGGTAAGTTATACTAGTTAGGAAAATTATGGTATGTATGGTACCTGGTATGCTGTAATTCATTACATTATTTCATGATTTGTAGCCTAGTGGCTAAGCTGTTGGAATGTAAATCTCATGGGTGCAGGTTCTATCAACCGCAAACACTGACTTGTTATGTGACCTTGAGCATGTTGTCTAACCTGTCTGTGAGTCAAGTGCCTATAAAAATTAGGCCTGGGAAAGTTGAGTTAATTTTTGCAATTAATGTGTCCTGTTTTAATGCATTAAAAAATATTGTTGCGTCCAAGGCTGGCCACAAGGCAAACGCCTCAGTCAATGCTTTGGTCAGAGTGGCATTTTCTTGTATTTTTTTTTTTAAATACAAAAATGTTAAGAGTCAGGTCAGTTTGGGGAGCATACAGTGGTACAGGGTGTTGCTGTACCCACCACACAGCTGAACAGCTCAGGATCCTGGTTGGCAGCCCCACAATGGCAGACACGTGGTTCCCGGAACTGACCATCTGCCTCAGCCAGATGTTACATGGGCATTCCCCTGGCCTGGTGAAGCTGCTTGGGTCCTCACAATGTGGCACCTTGTTAGGGTTGTTCTCAGTAGGATCCATGATCATTTGTTCACCTACCAGCAACTGGAGCAGTCTGGTTTTATGCCTAAGAAGTCTAAAACATCAACCATATCCTGGCCCTGAGAGTTCTAATGGAGAACAAACGCGAATATCGGCATTTCTTTGCAGCCTTTGTCAATTTTCAGAAACCGTTGTCGGATATCATGTTTACAGAAAATTTGGCAACAAAATGACGTGCAATTGCTTCACTGGCATAATACCTCACATAAAGGATCATTACAATGTTGAATATTTCACATTATCCAGTCCAATGCTCAAAACATGGAAATTAAATGCATGTTTTGCTGAAATATTATTAGTGCTTACTTCTGGAAAACTTACCATTCCAGATAAACCATGAAGACACATTCCTGTAATTGAAGATCCGCGTCGCCCCCTTCATTCATTGGTCAAAAGTCCTGTCTTCAATTCAAAGTATTATGGGAATGCTTCTTTCCTGTTTTATTTGGTTCTCGGTTCTTGCGCTGATGTTGCTTCCAGAAGCAGTTTGGAACTCTCTTGTGAGTGGGGCAGCATAGGATATGCAACTTTGACATGCTGTGGGCTTCAGCACTTAGCATTGTGAAGCTTACCACTTTGTGGCTGAGCTGTCACTGTTCTTAGATGTTGACTGGGGCAGATCTAGTAGTGCAGAAATTTCACATACTGACTTGTTGCAAAGGTGACAGCCTATAGTAGTGCCACATTTAAAGTCTCTTAGCTTTTCAGTACAACCCATCTTACTGCTAGAGCTTGTCAATGGAGATTTCATAGCTTTGTGCTTGATTTTATGTGCCTGTTAATAATGGGTGAAGTTAAAACAACTAAACTCAATAATTTGGAGAGATGTTCACATACTTTTGGCCATAGTGTATTTGCATGTTTTCATAATAATACAATTGCAGCACAGCATATACTGTTACACATGTACTTCTATATTCCAGGTTTGCGACTAAGAATTCTGTCTTGACATTAAGAGCCTTAAGGATGTTGTTTGAATATTAATTTAATTATTGTTTTATTTAAAAAAAAAAAGCTGAGGATTTTTATGAATCATTTATAGCTGGTGATGAGAAGACATTCATTGTTTTCTTTTGCAGACTGCTTAAAATCATTTAACAGATGTTGTGCATTTTTTTCACTTCAGAGTACCACCTACTTTGCAAAATCTGGACCTTGTATTTTCATGTTGACATTAGAAATATCCATTCAGCAAAGCCCAACCATCCCTGTATTATTGACTAATTTATTTTTGATTCTGTTATAATTTTGTTTCATCATTACAGTAGTTGGAGGGGCATACTTTTAATATACCAATATAAAATAAACATTGATGTATTATGCTGTTTATATATTTAGTTTTTGTAGGGTTTTAGCATACTTTACTTTTTCTACTGTATTTGAGAAATAGTTGTTAGGATGACATCAAAAAGAATGCAATCTATCATTTGTGGCCAACTAAACACATGCACTTCTTCAATATACATTGTTTTACTGAGGCGTGCAGTGGAATTTGTATTCCTATAAAGAATTGGTAGTGAATTTTTTTTAAAGTATAGTTTTAATTTAATCATACAGATAATGTGTGCTTTGTCATTTCTCACATTCTCATCTTCTTTCATTTTTCAGGAGAGGTATAAAAAAGCTTTAGCTGACTCTGACACAGTTCGAAGAAGAACTCAGAAGTTTGTGGAGGATGCAAAGCTCTTTGGTAAGATGAAAGACCAATCCAAGTATCGTAACATTTACATGCTGACATATTCTATGCAAATTCAGTCTGTTATACATCAAGGACCAATATACTGCCTCTATCTGTCTGAACTGTGAAAGCTGATATAAACAAAATGACCTTTCCCTATTTTATGACTAAAATGTTCGATTTTTGGTAGCACATTTTATATTCCTAATGTCACCTCTATCATTTTACTTGTTGTATTTATCTACAACCTTATGTTTATGTTTTGGCAGGTATCCAGAGTTTTTGTAGGGACTTGGTGGAGGTTGTTGACATCCTTGAGAAAACTACAGGGAATGTGCTTGAGGAAGAGTTGCAAGACCCAAACCCTACCTTGCGAAGCCTTTACGAGGGACTCTCACTTATTGAGTTAAAGTTGCAAAGAGTGTTTTCAAAACATGGGCTTGAAAAAATGACTCCAATTGGGGGCAGATATGATCCTTATGATCATGAAATAGTATGCCATGTTGCTGCAGATGGCGCCGAGCCTGGCACGATAACGGTTGTAACTCAGCATGGGTACAAGCTTCATGGGCGTACAATCAGACATGCACTTGTAGGAGTAGCAGTTGAATCTCAAGAGTAGTAGTCCTCCTGCATTTGTTAGGTTGGAAGTTGAGAAGAAAACTAATATAATTGAGAATATTTATGGTTAATATCTGTTACATGACATAAATGAAAGACATCGATTAGCATACGGAGTATCCTGTTTCACTATTGCACAAAATCTGCGTTTTTTTTAGTTTTTGGGAGTTGTACAAAAGATTCAAATGGTGCTGGTTTATTCATGACATATGATGTTGGTGTACACACTGCTGTAGATTAGAGGTCTGAAATTACCTTACCGTTTTTTTCCTAATTTATTTATGTATATAGCTTTATATTATCATCATATTTTTGTAGCATGCAAATGTGCAGTTTATTCCATTTGAAACATCTTGTACTAAATCTGTTAGAATATGTCTGTCTGCTTTTCAGACCTGGTGCACAAATATCCTCATGTGTGTTATTTTCTGAAATATGCAGTGATTTGTCCTTCTGAGCCTTCTTTCCTTTTAAGGAGTTTGTTAGCTTATACACAGGTACTGGGCATGCTTTTAATATATAAAACTGATTACAATTAGATTGTTTTGAGAAGATGTGGAAATGTTCTTTGAATTTGGATTTTTTTAATATATCTATATGTAGTCAATCTGAGTGGTTTCCTGTGTGAAGGTTATTGATTATTGAAGGTTACTGTGCATGTGAAGAATATTGAAGGTTACTGTGCATGTGAAGGATTTTTTTCTTTGTAATTAGTTTCAAGTATTGTGATTTAATTTATTTTTTTTTCTATCAATTGATTTGAGTTCTGTTTTACTTGGATTTTGTTTTTACTTGTCTTCAGTCTATTCGTATTCAGTCTTGTCTACCTCCTTTGTTTTGTCAATTCCTCTCCTCATTTTTTTTTAATGTGACTAAAGTGATTTGTACGTAACACAGAATGAACAAGAGTCCCCGTCTGTTTTTTATGTCTCGTTTTATTTTCTTGAGGTCTGCCTCTGTTTAATTTTTGCTTTAATAAAAAATGTCTTAAGACATTTTGTCAAGTTTTGTTCTTCACACAATGTAAAAAAATGGCACATGATTTCACCTTGTAGTAGGGGTGGATTTACGGCCTGTTCTTAATTATTCGTAAATTGAGCACATTAATACTTGGTCAAGGCTTAATGCTTCTTTATTTTTATTTTTTAATCAGTTTGTATGTTTGTTTTTTCTAGTATTTTGTTAGATAATTTAGTGAAATGTGTAAATACTGTTCAATATGCTTTTGTCTTTCTGATATTTTCAGTTTATTAGCATTAGTATTGGTATCATGAAACATGTGTCCACGTTGGGAGAGCTACAGTCAGTGTCATCTGTACATATTAAGTTATTTTGATACATTTGTAAATTATATATGCTTAAAGCTTTATTGTACAGAAAGCTATTGTTCAACCATTAACTTTCAAGTGAATGCTATTTAAATAGGATCATATAAAATTACTTGGAATAAATAAAATAGACTATTATTACAGTTAAATGTGTCTGATCCTTTTTAGTATCAACAACATTCCTGATCAATATTATACTGTTATCATTGGTGTTTCAGCTTAATTATATTTGGTAATATGTTTCCTGCTTTGATAAAATTGCACACATAATCAAAGACTGTCTCCCAACAGCACTCCTTTACAGTCCTGGTCATCTAATTACTGTTTATCAGCCTGTCTAATTCTACCACATAATTAGTATATTTCTTTATGTCTGCTAAATTGACTTGTTTTTTGTATCCGCTAATTCCCCTTGGGCCAGATTGACAGTTCTTAGGAAATGGGTAGGATATGTGACTTCCATGGTGCTCCAAACAACCACCACATCAATCTCAACAGATAAAATACCTCAGACTATCGGGAAATTAGAACAGTCACAGTTAGTACTGGCCTTTCACTTTAACATTGTTTGTCAATCTCTAGTTGCCTAACTATTTTTAAAATTCTGTTTCAACACATGCAAAATTCACAACCTTGCCACATATATTTTCATCTCATCTGCAATGTTTTTCACTATGTTTAAAAAGCATGAAGAGCACTTACAAGCATGCATTTCAGGGGTGTTTTTTTTTATAGCTAAAATCAAATGACCTGCAGACATGGCTGCCAGCAAACCTGATACTGGATTCTGTCTTGGATCAGCTTACAGATTTGGACAAAGAAGGTGTAGATGTTATTACCTGTGACCTCAAATGAGTGGTGTGAGGCAGAATAGCTTCAATGTGCAGGCATGCAGTGCATGAGGCAGATGTGGAGCTGCATGGAACTAGCCATGGAAGACCAGGAAAAGAAAGGCATGACCATTAAAGAGCAATATTACCTTCCATCCCAACAATGTAAAACAAAAATCAAACACCTTATTTTAGAGAGTTTCTCCTTTTACAATTGCAAAATTGCATGTAAAATGGATGTTAGGGGCAACTTCACAAAACTGCATGTGAAATGAACTCTCCTGTTTCACTTATCATTATTTGCAAGCCAGGAAACAACCCTGGCAGGCCAACCCAATGAACACAGCCTAATTTATCTCGGTATGTGGCCTTTGTATTGTGTCAATTTCCTGCCACTACTTTGAATTTAAATTGAACTGAATTGTGTTGGATAGAGTTGTACATGTCAGTAATTGTTTGAGATGCTTCATTTAAAGTAGAAATTACATCACAGAAGAATGAAGTTTGGCCTTCATAAAATATGTATCATTTGGTGCTTAAAATATCTTGATAAGGAACAGTTTAAGAACAGTCTGCAAAACAAAAGGCTGAAACTGTTCAAATAACAAATACAGAAGCTCATCTCCCATCAGTCTGTTAGCATTATAGCAGATCCACTGATGAGGCGCAAATGGACACATTTGACCTGAAATGACGATAAGACTTGCCAGTTTTTATTAACGTACACATGACCTGACTAATATTTTCTTTAATCAATCTGTTTTATATGACTTTGATTACAGTATGTTGCAATCATGTAATTTTACATTATAACAAAAATAAAAGGAATGTCCATTTTAAAAAATAGATTTGTGAATCTACTGTAGGTTAGGCCTTCCTAAGGTCATAAACGTCAATTAACTAGAAATGAAGGACTGATGATTTTAAGACAAATTTCCAGATATAAAAAAATGTAAGAAAACACAGCCTTAAGTAATAATCATCAGCTAGGTAATTCTCACTAGCATGGAAGCATAACCCTTGGCACAAGGCTGGCATACCTGTAATAGTCAATCCACAATTGTGTTCAATGTCATGTATAACAAATAGCTATAGTAGACACTGTTTATCTGATTTTTCCACTAGCAATCAGGAATCAGACCAGATTCCTGTTTTGTTTTTATTGTATTATATAAAGGTTCATTGATAGAGTCCGGATATCCCATAAGTTGGCCTTGATCCATCTGTGACGACTATTTTTTTAATCTGTATTTGTCCCTTAGCTTTGATATAACTAATTTTTTATTATTTTAATTTGTGTAGATGTTCCACATTATTCTTCATACAGTACCCTCCATAATGTTTGGGAAAAAGACACATTTTTCCTTGATTTACCCCTGTGCTCCAAAGTTTAAAATTACAAATCAAACAATTCAGCTGTGATTAAAGTGCACACTGGAGACCAAGTTTATTTACACACATTTCGGTCACACCCTATAGAAATGATCATTTATCTACATGGTCCCCCATTTCAATGCACCAAACTGTTTGGGACAATTGGCATCAGAGGTGTTTTTGATTACTAAGGTGTGTTTTATTTCTTCATTAGTCAGGCATAAGATACCTAGGCTTGCTTCTATCTTGGAATCTGTAGTTGCCATGGTTCAACATGAGTACATGAGCTATGCCAATGACAAGTCAAAAAACTACTGTATTATGAGGCTGAAAAAGAAATATAAAACCATTAGATACATTGTTAAAACCTTAGGATTGCCTAAATTACTGTCTTTGAATGTCAGTTAGAAGAAAGAATGCAATGGTGAGCTCAGTAATCGCAAAGGGGACTGGTAGGCCAAGGAAGACCTCCACTGCTGCTGAAAGAAGAATCTGACAGATTAGAAACAGTCTTAAAAGAACCTGCAGAATTCTGGAAAAAGGTCTTGTGGACAGATGAAATAGTGATTAACCTGTATTAGAGTGGTGGGAAGAGCAACATGTGGAGATGAAAAGGAACTGCTCAAGATCCAAAGCACACCACTTCATCTGTTAAACATGATGGTAGGGGTATTATAGCTTGGGCATGTATGGCCACTTATCTTCATTGATGATTTAACTGCTGACAGCAGTTGCACTATGAATTCTGAGGTGTGTAGAAACATCCCCTTGAGTTCCCATAAATACTTCCAGATACATTGAACAGTGCTTTATTCCTACAAGGTAATGATACCCAACTAAAATACAAAATTAATTATATATATATATATATATATATATATATGAAACACTTTACACCACACAGTTAAGTATCACCTCATATAAGACTATATGTGTCATGAATATTTTGAAATCTTAAAAATGAATTTGCATGTACTGGTTCTGATTTAAGCTGTTTTTTTATTATGAAAATTATGTTTATGATGTTTTTGCACTGCCATTTTGTGGATAGCACAGTAATAAAGTGGTAGTGCTGCTGCCACACAGTAAGAAGACCGTGGTTTGTGTTCTTTGTCTTTCCTGTGTGGAGTTTGCATGTTCTCCCCATGTCTGCATGGGTTTCCTCCCACTGTCCAAAGTCAGTTAGATTAGGTAAATTAGTGACACTAAATTGGCCCTAGTGTATATGTGTGTGTGTGTGTTTACCCTGCAATGGACTGGTGCCCTGTCCTGGATTTGTTCCTGGCTTGTGCCCTATACTAGCTGGGTAAGGCTCCAGCCTCCACCACAACTACATTTTGGATTAAGCGAGTTAGAAAATGACATTTACATTTTGTGCTCGGTTTTAAATTGTGGTTGTAACCATTTTATATTTATTTATTTATTGTCATGTGCCAATGACAGTTTAAGAGTAGAAACAGATATCATTCTTGTCCAAGTTTCTGGTCTCCTTTTAAAACATTCTGCTTTATGAATGATTAGTTATTTAGGGGAAGGGTATCAAGTAAATCAAAAATCTATTAGGCTTTATTTTCTGACCTCAGGTTATGTTTAATTGGCCTTTGATGGTTGTGTTGTTGACTTCCTGGTATTGATTTCAGCACTTGCTTTACTCATAACAATAAATACCTAGGTCCATGGCCACTGTCTTAGACTGGATCTGAGAGAATTTAGTTAAACTATTCATATAATTAACTATTAAATTTGTTAGTGTATTTCAACATGATCCCATGGTGATGTTCATTGATCTGTTTAGTATCTTGTGTCTGCTGTTTCTTTTAATCATGTGCTATATGTAACTGCATGTTTATGCACCAGTGGGACTAATAAGAAATGTTTTCCTCGTACTATAAGGTATATCAACAATAAAATGATTTACCAGACACACATACACAAACAGCTAAAGAGCTCAAAAGAAGTTAATTACATGGCAGGCCAGAGGGTGGCAGAGTTCAAATATCCTTTCTCTTTTATCTCTGCAGACCAAACACAGATAATTCTGCCTGGACCCAATGACGCTATTTCCGGCTCCAGACATCACTTCCAGGCCTGACAACATCACTTCCTCTGACCAACCTTAAAACCCCAGCATCTACCTTCTGTTAATCATTTCTGATTTGAACTCAAACCTGTAAAGAACCTTGCATCTAATTACCTACCCCAAACTTTCTTGTGTCAAGGCATATACTATACTATATATATATAAACTGCTCAAAAAAATTAAAGGAACACTTTGAAAACACATCAGATCTCAATGGGAAAAAGAAATCCTCCTGGATATCTATACTGATATAGACTGGGTAATGTGTTAGGAACAAAAGGATGCCACATCGTTTGATGGAAATGAAAATGATCAACCTACAGAGCCCTGAATTCAAAGACGCCCCAAAAATCAGAGTGAAAAAATTATGTGGCAGGCTAATCCGTTTTGCCAAAATTTAATTGCAGCAACTCAAAATTGTACGCAGCACTTTGTATGGCCCCTGTGTTCTTGTATACATGCCTGACAACATCGGTGCATGCTTCTAATGCGATGACAGATGGTGTTGTGAGGGATCTCCTCCCAGATCTGGACCAGGGCATCACTGAGCTCCTGGACAGTCTGAGGTGCAACCTGGTGGCATTGGATGGACCAAAACATAATGTCCCAGAGGTGTTCTATTGGATTTAGGTCAGGAAAGTGTGGTGGCCAGTCAATGGTATCAATTCCTTTATCCTCCAGGAACTGCCTGCATACTCTCACCACATGAGGCCAGGAATTGTCGTGCACCAGGAGCCACTGTACCAGCATAGGGTCCGACAATGGGTCCAAGGATTTCATCCTGATACCTAATGGCAGCCAAGGTGCCTTTGTCAAGCCTGTAGCGGTCTGTGTGACCCTCCATGGATATGCCTCCCCAGACAATCATTAACCCACCACCAAACTGCTCATGCTGAATGATGTTACAGGCAGCATAATGTTCTCCATGGCTTCTCCAGACCCTTTCACTTCTGTCACGTGCTCAGGGTGAACCTGCTCTCATCTGTAAAAAGCACAGGGCACCAGTGGTGCATCTGCCAATTCTGGTATTCTATGGCGAATGCCAATCGAGCTGCATGCTGCTGGGCAGTGAGCTCAGGGCCCATTAGAGGACATGGGGCCCTTGGGTCACCCTCATGAAGTCTTTCTGGTTGTTTGGTCAGAGACATTCACACCAGTGGCCTGCTGGAGGTCATTTTGTAGGGCTCTGGCAGTGCTCATCCTGTTCCTCCTTGCCCAAAGGAGCAGATACTGGTCCTGCTGATGGGCTATGGACCTTCTATGGCCCTCTCCAGCTCTCCTAGAGTAACTGCTTGTCTCCTAGAATCTCCTCCATGACCTTGAGACTGTGCAGGGAGACACAGTAAACCTTCTGGCAATGACACGTATTGATGTGCCATCCTGGAGAAGTTGGACTACCTGTGCAACCTCTGTAGGGTCCAGGTATTGCCTCATGCTACCAGTAGTGACACTGACTGTAGCCAAATGCAAAACTAGTGAAGAAACAGTCAGAAAAGATGAGGAGGGAAAAATGTCAGTGGCCTCCACCTGTTAAACCATTCCTGTTTTGGGGTCTTCTCATTGTTCCCCCTCTAGTGCATCTGTTGTTAATTTCATTAACACCACAGCAGCTGAAACTGATTAACAACCCCCTCTGCTACTTAACTGACCAGATTAATATCCCATAAGTTTCATTGACTTTATGCTACACTCTGATTAAAAAGTGTTCCTTTAATTATTTTGAGCAGTATATATATATATATATATATATATATATACACTCACCTAAAGGATTATTAGGATTACCATACTAATACGGTGTTTGACCCTCTTTCGCCTTCAGAACTGCCTTAATTCTACATGGCATTGATTCAACAAGGTGCTGAAAGCATTCTTTTGAAATGTTGGCCCATATTGATAGGATAGCATCTTGCAGTTGATGGAGATTTGTGGGATGCACATCCAGGGCATGAAGCTGCCGTTCCACCACATCCCAAAGATGCTCTATTGGGTTGAGATCTGGTGACTGTGGGGGCCATTTTAGTACAGTAAACTCATTGTCATGTTCAAGAAACCAATTTGAAATGATTCGAGCTTTGTGACATGGTGCATTATCCTGCTGGAAGTAGCCATCAGAGGATGGGTACATGGTGGTCATGAAGGAATGGACATGGTCAGAAACAATGCTCAGGTAGTCCGTGGCAATTAAACGATGCCCAATTGGCACTAAGGGGCCTAAAGTGTGCCAAGAAAACATCCCCCACACCATTACACCACCACCACCAGCCTACACAGTGGTAACAAGGCATGATGGATCCAAGTTCTCATTCTGTTAACGCCAAATTCTGACTCTAACATTTGAATGTCTCAACAGAAATCGAGACTCCTCAGACCAGGCAACATTTTTCCAGTCTTCAACTGTCCAATTTTGGTGACCTCGTGCAAATTGTAGCCTCTTTTTCCTATTTGTAGTGGAGATGAGTGGTACCCGGTGGGGTCTTCTGCTGTTGTAGCCCATCCGCCTCAAGGTTGTGAGTGTTGTGGCTTCACAAATGCTTTGCTGCATACCTCGGTTGTAACGAGTGGTTATTTCAGTCAAAGTTGCTCTTCTATCAGCTTGAATCAGTCGGCCCATTCTCCTCTGACCTCTAGCATCAACAAGGCATTTTCGCTCACAGGACTGCCGCATACTGGATGTTTTTCCTTTTCACACCATTCTTTGTAAACCCTAGAAATGGTTGTGCGTGAAAATCCCAGTAACTGAGCAGATTGTGAAATACTCAGACCGGCCCGTCTGGCACCAACAACCATGCCACACTCAAAATTGCTTAAATCACCTTTCTTTCCCATTCTGACATTCAGTTTGGAGTTCAGGAGATTGTCTTGACCATGTGATTGGTTGATTAGATAATTGCATTAATGAGAAATTGAACAGGTGTTCCTAATAATCCTTAAGGTGAGTGTGTGTATATATATATATATATATATATATATATATATATATATATATATACACACACACACACACACACACTATAAATCCGGTAGAATTTGTATGTGCAGCAGAGACACGAAACACAGTTTATAGCATTCCATGCAGTTCTTTCCCAGTGATATACATAAGACAAACATCAAAAAGAATCGCAACACGTATACAGGAGCATCAAAACACCGTCAGAAGGAAGGACCCACGATCACTAATTTATACACACAAAAATTCAACCGGACATACATTTAACTGGGACAATGTACAAGTACGATTTAAGGCCAGTACTAAAAGTGCCAGAGAGCTGGCTGAATCTTGGCTGTCAAACGAAAACGCCAATAACAGACATTTGGACATGAACCCAGCATATGCAAATTTAAGAAGAACATCCTCATAATAAATAAAACTTTACGACCAACTCCATTCTAACTCCCCTCATTAAACCCCATTTTGCTATATATTGCCTTTGATTCTTCTATGTCTAATCATTATCCTCTGATGACGGCTCCTGGCAGGAGCTGAAAGCTCAGGGGAATAAAAACTACTTTATGATACATGATTCATTCTCTCCCTTTGTGGATCTGCAACTACAAATATACAAAAATACTATATATATATATATATATATATATATATATATATATATATATATATATATATATATATATATATATATATATATATATAAAATATATATAATAATAATATAAATAATATAAATATAAAATACTACATATATACAGTATATATATATAATTTGTACAAAATAAAGAAAAAGTGCACTGTACATCAGCAAGCTACAATAACTAGTTACATTTAGAGCCAGAGAATTGTAGTATTCAACATAAGTGTAATCAGTTGCAAACTGTTGAGTTTTGGGAAATATAAAAAAAAAGCTGTAAGTGTTTTATGAAGCATAAAACAGTTTCAGGAAAAAAAAGGAAAAATAAAAATTATTTTATGCTTTTTGTATAGAATAGTAATTAGCACTTCTGCCTCATCAATTTATGGAGTTAAATCACATAACCAGTGGCCATGTACAGTATATATGTCTGTGCGTGCGATTCTGCTCCACACAATCAATATCCCTAAACTTTACAGGTTAAGTTGATTTGATTAGCGACTCTAAATTGGCCTCATGCAAGTGTCTGCCCAGTGGTTAGACTGGCACCCTGCTCAAGGTAAGATTGTGCTTTGCACCTGATGCTACCAGATTAGACTCCAGTCCATAATCCAGTGACCCTGAACTGAATTAAATGGGTCTGAGAATACTATGTTTATGCTAAAACTATGAATATAAAAATTCAGAAAATGTGCACAAGGTAACTTTGAGGTGCAAACATGTACTCAGTGTTTATGTTACACTAAAAGAGCGCATTATTCTACACATTTAATGTTTCAGTTTTTCTCTGACACTAATTTATCATTAAAGCTCCACAACTGCTCTATGCTATCACCCAAAAAGCAAAAAAGTTTACCTTGTGACTTCAACAGTGATTTTAACTCATCATTGGGTGTTTCTTTTAGTTTAAGAAACTCATTGACCCTCCACAACCAAGAAATAACAACAGTATACAAGTCAATGTCATTTTTATATCACTTGAATTTAACTTTGGTCTATCCCTGTGTCCTTTAGATTTAAAATATTTTCAATTGAATATAAAGCTCAAAACAATCTAGCGCCACCTTATGTTTTGGAGTAATTCTCTCTCTACAGTCCTAATTGTAATCTTTGATCTTTTTAGCACCGTTTTGCTCAGTATTCCTCGAGTGAAGTATGGAAGAAGTGGTGAGGCAGCTTTCTGTTTCTACACATCAAAAATCTGTAATAATTTACCATCGTGAATACACTTCGCTAGTAAAGTCAAACACTTTAAAAAAAAGTAGAGGGTTGATTAGTTTCAAACCTAGTTTTGTTAAACTTGACTTGCTAGTATGGATTGTTGTTTGATTCTAATAGAATTATTAAAATGTTAAAGAAAAGAAAATAAAAAAATATTAAAACCCACCTCTTTAATCTGTCTTTCATGATCACTTAAGAAATTACTAGTATCATTAGCATTGCTTCATACTTGGGGATTCTTTTTTTTCACTTCTATTTGCTGTTTTATATACTCTGGCCACCAATCCCTACTTTTGAGTGTTTTTTTTTTACCTGGTACTCTGTTGATGCTATATGCCTCTGCTCTCTGGCATGTTATGGTATGTTACAGCCACCTGAGATGCTGGGAGGATGAAGAGAGCTCAACATGGGTATTCTGTTAATTGTAATACATTCAGAAACTGTGGAATGTTCAGGGAGGTCTGGGTGGTCTTTTGAATCCCACAGGATTATTTTCTCCAACATTCCACCAACTGGAGTTATTTTTCTGTCCTCCCTGACTATTCGACTACAGTATGTAAATACGCTGGACATTATTAATCATGTTATAAATAACTGTTTTAAAGTTTTTCTTTACCTTTTGTAATTATATTTAGCTATTATTATTGTAAAGCACTCGGAGCTACTTTCATGTACTGTATAAAAATGTGATATATAAATAAATACTGTTAACTGGAAACATTTAGGCCACGACAGGTCAATATGTGTTTCGTTTTTAACTACACGAGATTCTTAAGTAACGTTACAATGTGTGCATTTAATGTAGCCTACTGACGCGTATAATTGTATTCTATTAGCGTTGTTATTTAACCGTGCGATTCACTGCATATTTAATATATTAAAATGTGACAACTGGCTCTAAATTACTAAAAAATTTAAATAGTCCAACTTTCAAATAAGTCCCCGAAAGCTCATGAATGTTACATTATGCGTGCATTTTCTAACTTCCTAATTTTGCAAATCGACTAGAGGACCTCGTATTTTTCTTTGCAAAAGCGTCAACCACTTAAGAGTAAGGGAACCATATAATCTATTAGCAAAATTACTTATTTTGTTGTTGACTTCCTTTGATATTTCCAGCAGTTCTTCTTTGTAGGGAGGTCTTTTCAGCCCCGGAGAAAAATTCGTTAACTGACACATTTCTTCTAAGCTTAAGCAGGAAAAAGCCAACCCATCTTGAAGATCCAAACTGTTGCTCATCTGAACATCCCTGTCTTTGCCAATTATAGGAAGCTGCCTCTCAGCTAAGCGTTATGGGTAATGAAGTCCATTTGCCTTCCACCACGCTTCCTCCAGTTGTGCCCACGTGACGTGTAGCTTCAGCTGAGGTAAAAGCCTGAAGTAGTGATGGCCGTTGTAATATTCCTGCGGTTTTTCCTCCATCTACTTCTGGTCTTTTCGTGTGGGGTGTTTGTTTATGGACAGGAGGCGGAACAGGGATATGGGAATCCTCCGTCCAAAATAGGTAGGGAGTAGCGGGTGTGAGAGGCAAGACCATTTCTGGCCTGTTGGTGCTGGCACGTATTTTTTTTGTGTGTTAAATTAACTTGCTAAGAGATGCAGCATCGTCAATGGCGTTTATTTATTATTATCATCGCATAAATAGTGTACACTGTTATAAATAGACGTACGTATTTGTTTCACCCAGTATTGTTAGATTAATTTTAGATTATCCTTTAAATGATGTATCGGTAGTCCATCGAGCTTCATTCAGAATATTAATTAACATATTTTGTAAATTTTATATAAGGAGAAAGTATAGAATGGGCAGTTATATCTATTGAGATATTTAGTACATAATTTGCTAATTCTTGCATAGATTTCATAAAGGTTGCGACACGATGTCTCGGTTCACAGCTGCAGAATCCTCCGTTTGAATGCCGGTGCTGCTGGTGCAGAGTCTGCATGCTGTCCGCCCAGCCTCCAACCTGTTTGTTTCCTTCTGTCTGGTCTTATGTAGCATTGTCTGCAATTGGATCAAATGCCATTAGGCAGTGTGATGATTTCTTAAAAATGGTAAACAGGGCAGCAGAATGGGAGTGTAAAATACTTGCATTCAGGGTGAACATTAAATATGCAAGAGATAAATAATCTCACACACACACCAAGCGAGAGAGTTAAACTATGTAAAATGGCTTTAAAGCTGCAATATGCATCCATTATTATATGTGTATTACAAACCAAATTCTATTCATGTATGGTCTCCCACAACGTACAGTATATCAAACCTTACAACAGCTGAATCTATTCAAATAGTACTCGGCTCAAATCCATGACAGGGATCACTTCTTTATGTACCGACAGTTACTAGTAGAAGTCATTGTTAAAAATACCACATAAACTAAAACGTACCCCTTTGCCATTAGGAAAGGAAAACTGGTTTTGCCAACAGAAGTATTTGTAACAGTAACTCATATTGTCATATGATCCAGTCCGGTTTTTAAGAAAATGGATGCACATAATTTAATTTCTTAAACATTTATTGTTTTTTTTAATCTTTATTATCAGCATCGGTAATTTTTTAAATCATTTTAGTATGTGGGAATTTTTAAAAAGAAAATAGCCAAAAACAACCTAAATTTGTAAAATAAAAAACTTGCATAGAACACCTGCAAAAATATATAGATTTCTTCTCAGTCATTTTATTTAATTCTTCTTTAGCAGCTTTGATTTGTCTGCATACCTCTTTGCCTTGGTGCATACTGTACATTTTAAAACTGCTGTTGGATGAAACATTGTATTCCATTACTTCTTCAGATATTTAGACCATCTGAAGGATATTGTAAATGTGTAAACGTTATACACTTATAATATTTCATTAATTTTCAATATAGTTCACAAAACTTATTTACTGTAGTCCTTACCCATAACGGGTAGAAGTAGAAAATGAATGACAGCATAGCGGTGCAGAGGTTTGCACTGCTGGCTTACATATCATTGATGCTGGTTTTAAAATTCATGTCCTTGTCTGGGCAGAATTTGAAAGCAATCTTGTGACTATGTCAAACCCCTACCCACCCAGCTTATGTTAATAGGTGATTCTAAATGGGTATGATCTTTATGATTACACAGGCTTTATTTTTATTTGTCCGAAATGTTTTTTTCCTCCACAGCGGTGATAGGCTCTGGTATAGGAGGCACAGCAACAGCACACTTCCTCCGGCAACATTTTGGCCCTGATCTACAGATTGATGTTTTTGAAAAAGGTGCTGTGGGTGGCCGACTGGCCACTGTCACCGTAAACAACCAGAATTATGAATCAGGTGGCTCTGTCATCCACTCTTTAAACCTGCATATGCAGGACTTTGTTAAACAATTAGGTGAGTTAAGAGGGTTCAGGGATTTCATATAAGTTATGGTATAATGTAAGTTATTTTAATGTTGGTTAGACATTTAAAAATGTGCATAAGCAGTTGAAAAGCATGGCTGATAATCATGATGCATCCAGCATCTCACCAGAATAGGGATATCTTGTTAATCAAAACTATAGTAATTTAGAAAAAATGTGATAATTCGTAAATTTGTATATTTAATATTTTATATAGTATCCTGAAAAGAAAATCATAAATGTAATGCATGCATAAAACAGTAATTTAAAGCTTGGACAATCATGTTAAATTTTTTTTGGGGTTATAAAATTGATATCAAGTCTGCAGTGTTATAGTATCTGCTTCAACTTGGAACTTAAGTTTAGTACATTAGTACACTAAAAGCCTTCTGAGACTCTTGAGAAGCATATTTAAGTCTAGACTAAGTTATATTTAATATACAAAAAGAATAAGAATGTGATGCATGTGCTGTGTTTAAAATTTTGCTGTCTGGTTTAATCTGGCAGGGCTAAAGTACCGTCGGAATGTTGCTGGTAAAACCGCTGTATTTAATGGAAAGCAGATTATTCTTGAGGAAACTGACTGGTACCTACTTGACCTGTTTCGACTATGGTGGCGTTACGGGTTCAGTTTCATTCGGCTTCAAATGTGGGTTGAGGAGACCATGGAAAAGTTCATGAGGTGGGTGAAGCCACGTGCATCTTAAATAGAAAAGCATAGTCTGTAATATGGCAGTGTGTCTTCCAAAAGCCCAGAGACTATAGACAAAAATATGACCTTTAAACATAAATTATTTTATTGAAATGATTTATTCAATAAAATAATAAATCATTTTTTAAAGTATGTTTGGTGTATGTTGGTGCTTTTTCAATTGCATAATTAGAGTATTTCTTTTATAGTACAAAATTCTACATACATTTAAAATGATCCTAGGTACACTACTTTCTTTTGCTTTTAATTTATAATATTAGACTTAAACCATGAATCATGTCTCTTTATTTTTTCTAATTTTGTTGAAAAATTACCAGAATTGTGTGGTTACTAAGCATCTGTTTGTTCTTCTACCCAAAGTTTCAGTGGGAAGTTTTAACAGTTATATGATTGTCCTTTTTCTAGTTTGAAACTAAGAATAACTTAACAGGGATCACTGCCAACATATTTAACAGGAAAATAAGAATAACAACAACAACAACATTTATTTATATAGCACATTTTCATACAAAAAGTAGCTCAAAGAATGCAACATGAACCATTTGTCTTGTTCATCTCTGTTATAATAACAACAATTTATGGTTTGAATCTAATGTCTCCAGTGAAGTCAATTCGAGGATTCAGATTCAGTTGCTTCTTGACTTTACATCCTTACTGGTGCAAGTCTACAACCAAGAATACAGTATATCGGGTTAGAAGTAGGTGCTGTCAAATTAACCAAAAATTAAAGTTTCAATGTTCAAAAATAAGCATATACTTGAATATACTGTACAGTACAGGCCAAACGTTTGGACACACCTCCTCATTCAATGTGTTTTCTTTATTTTCTTGACCATTTACAGCACTCCATCACTCTCCTTCTTGGTCAAATAGCCCTTACACAGCCTGGAGGTGTGTTTGGGGTCATTGTCCTGTTGAAAAATAAATGATCGTCCAACTAACCTGACTTCTGCACAACACAACTGCTGGTCCCAACCCCATTGATAAAGCAAGAAATTCCACTAAATAACCCTGATAAGGCACACCTGTGAAGTGAAAACCATTTCAGGTGACTACCTGTTGAAGCTCATCGAGAGAATGCCAAGAGTGTGCAAAGCAGTAATCAGAGCAAAGGGTGGCTATTTTGAAGAAACTAGAATATAAAACATGTTTTCAGTTATTTCACCTTTTTTTGTTAAGTACATAACTCCACATGTGTTCATTCATAGTTTTGATGCCTTCAGTGAGAATCTACCAATGTAAATGGTCATGAAAATAAAGAAAACACATTGAATGAGGTGGTGTGTCCAAACTTTTGGCCTGTACTGTACCTTAATATAGGTTAATGATTTTAGGTGTTTACATGAAACGTTTGTGATTACATGCTCTTTTAAATTTATAATATTAACATTTTTACTTTTTTCTTGCAGCTCATTTGTAAAGCATGAAGTGTTTGAATTCTTACCAGTTGTTAAAAAAACAAACATAAAACTCAAATGAATGTAACATTTTGGATCACAGCCTTTCACAAGAGTGTGATTCTTTCAGGCACAGAATGACATCAACAGATAGGAATAAGGCATACTTCACACTGCCTGTACTTCATATAAGATACCCAGGCAGACACACTTATAACTACTTGAACATGTTAAATATAGCCAATAATAATATTTTTCTCCCAGCTGTGCATCTTTTTATACTAAATGTCAAAAGACTTTTTCCAAGTGTCCCCTTCTCTTATAAAATCTGGGGCACTATGAGTCTATACCAGGGGTCCTCAATCACGGTCCTGGAGAGCCGCAGTGGCTGCAGGTTTTTGCTCCAACCCAGTTGCTTAATAAAAAGCACTTATTGCTAAAGTAACACTTCTGCTTCACTTTAGTGATTTTGAGCCCTTATTGCTTAATTTTGTCTTAAACAGCTATTTTAATTGCTCCTTATTATCAATAACATGCAAATGACAAGAGAGAGCAGCATTTCTCCATTTAGCTTATTTACATTTACACCTGTGTGTATTTATCTGCACTATTGGGTTTAATTAAATACTTGGAAGAAAAATGAAGAGAAAAAAGTGAAGGACTGAGAATTACTCGTCCATTTTAGCCTTCAAATCATTTGCATGATAGAAAGGGAAAGAAAATCTAGGATATGAGAATGACCTGACATAGCAGAGTTAATTTAATTTCATAGCTTGTTAGTGCTTTATTGGCAAGAATTGCTTTCTAATTAAGCAACCAGGTCAGAACAAAAACCTGCAGCCACTGCGGCTCTCCAGGACTGGGATTGAGGACCCCTGGTCTATACTGTACTTGCTTCACAAATGTACTAAGTGTGAATTATGATGAGCTGCACCTTTTAAGTATTTCCTGCACATTATAATTTATTTCTGTTCTATTTTTTATTCACAGCAACTTAAACAAAACTTATGTGAAAATTAGTTTTAGTGTTTATTTGGAAATTACTACTTTAAAAAAACATGAAACACATTTTTAAGCAAAGTCAAAGAAGCTTACGTAGTAGATTGGGTTTGTAGGATCCAGCTTGGTATTTTGCAGTGTGGAATACCAGTTAAGAGCTGCAGGCAGAAGATGGTATTTAAGGAATAACATGAACTAAACCAGTCACTCTTTTTGTCCTTTTACATCTACATCAAAAAAGTAGCACTCTTATACATTATTTTAGGGAATGTGTATAACAACATTATCAAAGAAGTCATTTACAGACTGTGTAAAACCATGTATTGCTGATACTGAAACGGTTCTTTACAGTGGTAATATCAAAACGACTATTAAAATTATTTTTTAAATACTATTTTTTCCTCTTGCTTAGGATATACAAGTACCAGGCACACGGCTATGCATTTAGCTCCGTGGAGCAGCTGTTACATTCCTTGGGTGGAGGTACATTCATCAATATGACTCATCACACCCTGTCAGAATCCCTCTTGGAGCTTGGTGTGTCACAGAGATTCATTGATGAAGTCATTGCTGCAGTCATGAGAGCTAACTATGGTCAATCAGTCAGTGTTCCAGCATTTGTAGGTATGGACACATTTCTCTGGTATTTTAAATATTCTTTTGCCTGTAAGCACCGGAAAATTACTATGCTACAACAAACTGCCATTTTGATATTTCACACTTGTTTATGTATATGCATCTGCATTGGTTTCAGTAAGAACAGCAATTTGAGAGAGCTGTGGGGATAATCAACTATGGTATCATTGTCATTTTCTTTGTTTTTCAAATGGCAAGAGAGTAGGCATAGAAGTAAGCTGCAAATATATAGTATTTTATAAGATTTTAGTTTTCTTGCAGTGAACAGACAACCAAGGATAAATGTGATCCCATGGCCTTTCCTGTGTGCAGCTTCCTCAATTGTCTCCTCACTTGGTCATCAGTTATGGACAGACCATACTGATGATCAGAGATTAACTCATTACTGGCCATTCGGATTAAAGTGGTAGTAATTGATGAAGTAGCAAAGATGATGTGGGGAGAAGTGGCAGTGGGAGGGAAAATCCATTAAAAATGTGATCAGGGTGTTAGTTTTGTCCACATCCCCTTTGAGCACCTAAGCCCTCATTGCCCGAGTTGAATTATTGTGCCCAGTCCATTCTAAACGTCTCATGTTATTCCGAGTGACATTTTTTGTTTTTGCTTTGTAAGCTTCTTTTCCTTCACTCAGCTTTTTCTTCAACATTCACTAGGTTCCCTTCAGAGCCTCTTTGTCACTAGATTTGAATGCTTTCTTCTCCTCATTCAGGTGTCTTTTTAGCTCATTTGTAATCCAGGGCATGTTGTTTGGAAAGCAGCGCAGTCCCTTTGAGAGCACCACAGTATCAACAACAGGTCTCAACCTAATATACACTCGTACATGTGTAGATCTATGTTTTTGTACTGCTTTGCATTTTGTAAACATTTAAAACAATTGTTTTAGTTTTGTATAATTTAATTTTAAGCTTTTGATTGCCTTTCTGTTTTTGTAAAATTGGCAGGTGCTGTATCCCTTGCGGGTGCCCAGACAAATCTATGGGCAGTTGAAGGTGGCAATAAATTAGTCTGCTCAGGTTTACTGAAATTAGCCAAAGCCAATTTGATTCAAGCCAAAGTAACAACTGTTTCTCTACACAAAACAGGTAATGAGCTATAGAAGCAAGATAATAATATTTTCTTTACATATTTAACAATCTTTTGGGAATGGCATATTGCTAAAATGGTATTTGAAAGCTAGTTTGAAGAGTATACTTTAAATGTCATATCAGTATATAATTTATTTATTCCTATGATATACCATATATCAGTGTATTTATTTAGTATAAACTGAAAACATTTTATCTCCATAATGAATTTCACTTTGTGAAGGGTGCTTCAAATTAACCTTATCCATCCAGGACACCTTTTGCATGGAAGGACAATGGCAGACAACTTTGGTTTTGTCTCCCCCAAGGCAGTAGATGGCAGTCCCTTTGGATTGTGGCATTGTGTGTTATCATGGGACATAGAGTTTGTCTACTCAGCCCTGTTGTGTTCTGTGGAATGCTGCTGCAGGGACTGGGGAGCTGTACTCTGTGGGGCTCCAGCTTTACCCAGAAGTGCTCCTGGGCCAATACAAAATTAGTGCCTGCCATAGCTTCCAGAGCCAGAGTCGGGAGGAAGGAGACACTGTTTTCCGGGAGGAATGAAGGAGGAGGCAGAGAGTGAGAGAGAGAAACAGAGAAAAACAAGGATTGCTATGTGCTGTGCTTATTGTACTGTGTTTGTGTTGTGGGAAATACTTGCTGGAAGAGTTTCCCACAAAATAAAAAGAATCCTCCTATTTTTTGGCAACTTGTGTCCATAGCCGTGTGTGTTGGGTGTTTGGGGATCTGGAGCACCCACAACTTGTTATTTTGATTGCTATTTACGCCTTATAACCTTGTTTGCTGTAATGTGTCAGTTAATGCAGCACAATTTCTCTGTGAAAAATATAGGCTTTGATTTTTATTGTGAAGGATGATTACAAGTATATTCACACACATTTCTTCTTACAACTTTGTACTCAAAAGCAATAAGTGATACACTCTACTAGAAGTAGTATTTGGAGTAACTTTTAGAATATGCTCAGTAGTGCTTATTGCTATCTTCAGTGGCAACCACTAGCATATATCTGTCAAGCAGTACTGCTCCTCATTTTATGAAAGCAAAAGAAGAAATATCAGCCTTTTGGTAGGAATGTAAAATATCTGACATCCCAGATATTTTGGTTTCAAAGGGCTGTTGAAACCACACAGAATCAGAATTCTGTAATAGTAAAATGGACCAGTTTAAATGTGAAATGTAAATTCCAAGTCAGATTTTACATAAAATAACTCCAGATTATTATTGAACGTTTAACGGTAAAAAACCTTTTACTAAGAGCACCCATGCTAGATGATGCAAGTTTAAAAAAATAAATAATAAATTATATGTGCGTGCTTGCTGGTATCAATTATTCATCCAAAATTTACTTTAAGTGAAGAGGGTATAGTTTTCTGGAAGGTAAACTACTGGTCCATGTAAGCTGTGGTACTTATTGTGTTTTTTATGTAATGTCTGATGTCAAAGCTGTACACCAATTCTGTACCAAGTGTGATTATCCGTGAAATGTTAATTTGGTCATATTGCATCTTGTTTTTAATGGTCCTATACATTCCTGGAAAATTCAAAATGATATCATAAATCAGGAGTTGTTCCATTCATACCAAAACCTTCTGATTGCGTTTTTTTTTTTTTTTTTTTTGTTAGGAAATTTTAACTCTTACTTTGTTTCTTTTACTGAAGCAGATACAATACAGTACAAGCTGGACTTTGAGGCACCACAGGAGAGGGGCTCAGAGTTATACGACATTGTAATTGTGGCTGCACCCTTACAGAATGGAATGGCGAATTTAACTTTTGAAAACTTTGATCCTCCGATCCCAGAGATGTCTGGATCATACCACCATACAGTGGCATCTATAGTGCATGGATATCTTAATAGCACTTATTTTGGCTTCCCTGATCCAAAACTATTTCCTTTTGCAAGCATATGTACAGTTGATGATGATTTGTTTTTTAATACAGTTGGCAATGTTTGCCCAGTCAATGTCTCCACTGAATTCAAAAGAAAGCAACCTCAGGACGCTGCTGTATGGAAAGTTTTCTCCCAGCAGCCTTTGGAAAAGAAAGATCTGAAAACCCTTTTCAAGTCTTATTATTCTGTTCAGGTCACTGACTGGCATGCATATCCTGAGTATGGCTCCACTGATAAAATTCCACCCATAATCCTACATGACAATATGTATTATCTTAACGGCATTGAATGGGCAGCTAGCGCCATGGAGATGAGTTCAGTGGCTGCTAAAAACATTGCTCTATTAGCCTATCATCGGTGGAACCAACAGACAGATATGATGGATCAAAAGGAGTTAATGCACAAGATTAAAACAGAACTTTAACATGATAGTTTTTACAAGTTACAAGTGACTGTTGAGATTTGTTAATACATATTTTAAGAAAGAAGTCATTGATTCTATTTGGAGGTAATGACTAACTTCAAAAAAAATTCTACTTGATCAATTCTTAAGCCTACTGTTTTGCTTATCACTGGAATAGAACATTACTTTTATTGTAAACTGATTTTTTTTAAAAAACCTGTAGTTTAATGGTTCTTAAATTGTTATTGACAGAAAACGTAATGTCATAAATTACATTGTAATGTGAATTTAAAATATGTAAATTATTTTTCTCAAATATATAAATTAAAGTAAAAAGTATGGGGTACATTTTTGGGCAGAGTATTAATTGCTTAATTTTTTTTTCTTTCAGTTTGATTTAGAACAGAAGTCCTCAATCATTGTTCACAGTGGCTACAGGTTTTCATCCCAGCCAGTTTCCAAATTAGAACCCAGTCCTTGTTGTTAATGACACCTTGTAATTAACTCTTTGCCTTTATAGCACTTTCATTTATCAAAGACAGATTTTTAGTTACATTGTAGATCAGAGGTCCTCAATCACAGTCCTGGAGGTCCACAGTGGCTGCAACCAATTTCTTAATTAGAACCCATTTATTTACTACTTAAAGCAATATGTTTTTGGGCTTAATTTTCGTTGTCTTGCTTGTTACAATGCAGAACCCTTAATTGCCTATTTTTTGTTTTTAGCAGCTGCATTTAAGTTTTAATTGTTGCCTGTTTTCTTAACCAGACATTAGTTAATAATGAAATGCAGATAACCAGGGACCTCGTGCATAACGCCGTGCGAAGAATTCACACTATAACATGGCGTACGGACAAAAGAGGAAATGTTCGTACACACAAAAAAATCCAGATGCATAAATTTGTGCGTTCACCAACTTCCACGTTCTTCCGCTACATAAATCCCAGTCAGTGTGAAAAGTAACGAACATGCATGCGTCTGCTGCCATTCTCAAACTCCTTCTAGAATTACACCTTTTTTGAATATGCAAATCAATATAAATAGCCCTTAAGCTCAGCATTCTGTGAAAAGGCAATGGCAAAAGCACGGGGGTAAATAGAAGAATTTCAGCGAATACCAAGTGGAGGCAAAGAAAACATACTATTTGTTGGTTTAAACAGTGGTATAAACAACAAAAGGATGATGATCAAGTGACATAGAGTGTCAGAGAAACTCGAAAGCTCAGGTTCACAAAGTTGCACAATGCCCGAAATAAAAAAGTCAGATATCAAAGTCACCATGAAAAGGCAAGTCGTAGCCCACCGTCTGAGTGTCATATGAAAGCTTTTTAGGGTACAGAGAAAAAAAAAAGGCACAGTGGGGAAAAAAGCACGAAATGTCAACTTCAATCTTGAAATTTCCACTTTAATCATGTAGTTTATTTTGTCATTAAAGTAGAACATCATAAACGTCATCTTAAAATCATTTACTTAACCAGTTTCTCAAATCAAATCGTAATTAAAGTAGCACGTTAAATGCTTTGTTTTGTATTTGATCTTCTATGTGCTCTATGTGTGTGAATCACTAAGTGCTTCTTAAACGGGCTTTCTCTTCCTCCGACAGGACACAGAATCCATTACATTTGTGATATTACAGTATTAAAATACTGAAATGCATACTTGATATCATTTTCATGATGATATGAGTTAAAGCATGTTATTAAACATGGGAACACGGTGGCGCAGTGATTGTTCATGTCTCATGCAAGATGCTTGCTGTGCCGTGTGCAACCTTTGATGAAACAATTTATTGCAGCAGTACTATCTTTTTCACACGTACTAACCCCCAATTCTCGTCCTTCCTTTTCTTTCTCCAAATACCCAATCGCCACACAATCAGCTCTGTGATGGATGTTAAGCCATCTGTAAACTTAGAATGCCGATTCATCAAACCTTTTAAGGAACATTGAAATATCTTCAAAGTACAGTGCATCCAGAAAGTATTCACAGCGCCTCACTTTTTCCACATTTTGTTATGTTATAGCCTTATTCCAAATGGATTAAATTCATTTTTTTCCTCAGAATTCTACACACAACACCCCATAATGACAATGTGAAAAAAGTTTACTTGAGATTTTTGCAAATTTATTACAAATAAAAAAATTTAGAAAGCACATGTACATAAGTATTAACAGCCTTTGCCATGAAGCTCAAAATTGAGCTCAGGTGCATCCTGTTTCCCCTGTCTTCCTCCGAGACAGGATTATCTCAAGGCACAAATCTGGGGAAGGTTGCAGAAAAAATTCTGCTGCTTTGAAGGTCCCAATGAGCACAGTGTCCTCTATCGTCCGTAAGTGGAAGAAGTTCGAAACCACCAGGACTCTTCCTAGAGCTGGCCGGCCATCTAAACTGAGCGATCGGGGTAGAAGGGCCTTAGTCAGGGAAATGACCAAGAACCCGATGGTCATTCTGTCAGAGCTCCAGAGGTCCTCTGTGGAGAGATGAGAACCTTCCAGAAGGACAACCATCTCTGCAGCAATCCACCAATCAGGCCTGTATAGTAGAGTGGCCAGATGGAAGCCACTCACACACTCCTTAGTAAAAGGCACATGGCAGCCCGCCTGGAGTTTGAGACAAAGATTAAACTCTTTGGTGTGAATGCCAGGCGTCATGTTTGGAGGAAACCAGGCACTGCTCATCACCAGGCCAATACCATCCCTACAGTGAAGCATGGTGGTGGCAGCATCATGCTGTGGGGATGTTTTTCAGCGGCAGGAACTGGGAGACTAGTCAGGATAAAGGGAAAGATGACTGCAGCAATGTACAGAGACATCCTGGATGAAAACTTGCTCCAGAGCGCTCTTGACCTCAGACTGGGGCGACGGTTCATCTTTCAGCAATATAACGACTTTAATCACACAGCCAAGATATCAAAGGAGTGGCTTCATGACAACTCTGTGAATGTCCTTGAGTGGCCCATCCAGAGCCCAGACCGATTGAACATCTCTGGAGAGATCTTAAATTGGCTGTGCACTGATGCTTCCCATCCAACCTGATGGAGCTTGAGAGGTACTGCAAAGAGGAATGAGCGAAACTGGCCAAGGATAGGTGTGCCAAGCTTGTGGCATCATATTCAAAAAGACTTGAGGCTGTAATTGCTGCCAAAGGTGCATCGACAAAGTATTGAGCAAAGGCGGTGAATACTTATGAACATGTGATTTCTCAGTTTTTTTTATTTTTAATAAATTTGCAAAAACCTCAAGTAAACTTTTTTCACGTTTTCATTATGGGGTGTTGTGTGTAGAATTCTGTGGAAAAAAATGAATTTAATCCATTTTGGAATAAGGCTGTAACATAACAAAATA
This sequence comes from Polypterus senegalus, assembly GCF_016835505.1. Lineage (NCBI taxonomy): Eukaryota > Metazoa > Chordata > Cladistia > Polypteriformes > Polypteridae > Polypterus > Polypterus senegalus. The sequence goes on from NC_053166.1 coordinate 53,009,068, forward strand.
TGGAAAAAAGTGATGCGCTGTGAATACTTTCCGGATGCACTGTATATGTTTAATTATTCTATCCATCCAGTGTCACGCCAGTACCACCAAGAATACAGCGCGAGGCAGGAACAAACCGTGAGAGGAGTGCCAGGTACTTGCTAGCGCTGCAACACCCTGTCCTCACATGGTTATTTATTAACAATATAATTATTTAAATTAAGTTAAAGTTTTATCTATATAATAAACATTTTGCTGCGTTTCATCTTAAAAATGATATCATCATATGTAAATACGCGCTTTATAAAGTGGCTCAGGTTGTGCAATATTATAACTGTATCGCAAGTTTACAGTGAGGTAATTGTACTTATAAGTACTAACAGTTCTACAAGGAGCACTTGATGGACTGATTAAACGCTTTTATAGTTCTTGGGATGAAACTGTTTCTGAACCGCGAGGTCCTTACAGGAAAGGCTCTGAAGCGTTTGCCGTGTGAGCAGTTCAATAGGCAGCATGGCTGAGGCAGTGTGTGCTTGATGCTGTATCCCAATAATTCTCTTTCTGATCAGCTGCTGTACAGTTCTGATTCCTCACTCAAATACAATGATATAAATACTCCGAGTGGTGCAGTGACAGTAATATGGAAAAAGATGATCCGCTGTGGCAACCCCTAACAGGAGCAGCTGAAAGAAAAATAAGAAGGAGTAGTGAGAGTAACAACACTAAAGCAGCTATAGTATTTAGAATACAGGGAGTGCAGAATTATTAGGCAAGTTGTATTTTTGAGGATTAATTTTAATATGGAACAAACACAGTGCTATCAGTCAATCCAAAATGTTAATAAACCTGAAACCTGAATGTTTCACAACGGAAATGTGAGTGTGAACATCATCAGGGGAATACATATGTGCGCACAATTATTAGGCAACTATTAGTGTGCAGATTTATTATGCAACTAAAGGAAAAATGAAAATTTTCCCATCTCACTCGTTTATTTTCATCTGTTATAGTGAGAATAATAAACAAACACCTCAAAATTTACAAATAAACATCTCTGACATTTCAAAAAAAATAAATCAATCAATCAATGACCAATATAGCCACCCTTCTTTCCAATAACAGTCATAAGCCTTTCCATTCATGGAGTCTGTCAGTTTCTTGATCTGTTGACGATCAGCTTTTTGTGGAGCAGTGACTACAGCCTCCCAGACACTCTTCAGAGAGGTGTATTGTTTTTCTCCCCCGTAAATCTAGCGTTTAAGAAGTGCCCACAAGTTCTCGATAGGGTTTAGGTCAGATGAGGAAGGGGGCCATGTCATTATTCCTTCATCTTTAAGGCCTTTACTGGCTGGCCACGCAGTGGAGAACTTCGATGCAAGTGATGGAGCATTGGCCTGCATAAAAATCATGGTCTTTTCCGGTATCACTGTTTGAAGAAAGTGTCTTGAAAAACTGGCAGTAGGTTTGGGAGTTGATTTTGAGTTCATCTTCAATGCAAAAAGGTCCAACTAGCTCATCTTTAAAAATACCAGCTCATACCAGTACCCCACCTCCATGTTGGAGTGGAGCTCTGTGCCCATTACTGATCCACAGGTCCATCCATCTGGTCCATCAAGAGTCACTCTCATCTCATCGGTCCATAAAACCTTTGAAAAAAATCTGTCTTCAGATATTTCTTGGCCCAGTTTTGACGTTTCAACTTATGTTTCTTGTTCAGTGGTGGTTGGGTTTCAGCCCTCCTTACCTTGGCCATGTCTTTGAGCACTGAACACCTTGTACTTCTGGGCACTCCAGGTAGGTTGCAGCTCTGGAATATGAAAGTACTGGAGGATAATGGGTTCCTGGTAGCTTCACGTTTGATTCTTCTCAAATTTTTGGCAGCTAATTTGCGTCTTTTGTTCTCAACACGTTTCTTGCGACCCTGTTGACTATTTGCAACAAAATGTTTGATGGTTCTGTGATCACACACCAATATCTTAGCAATTCCAAAAGTGCTGCATCCCTCTGAAAGACTTTTTACAATTTTTGACTTTTCAGAGTCAGTTAAATCTCTTTTTTGGCCCATTTTGCCTGAGGAAAACTAGCTGCCTAATAATTCTGCACACCTTGATATAGGGTGTTGATCTCCTTCGGCCACACCCTCCCTCATTACACAAATACACATCACCTAACGTGCTTAAATCCAATAAGCATTCAAGTTAATACAGCTTGGAGTTGGAATATACGCATTAAAAATGATGATATGGTCAAAATACTCACTTGCCTAATAATTGTGCACACAGTGTAGTTTGACCATTCTGTGGACCATTATATTGTTACAGGTTAATTACAATCAGATGCATTAAACTAATAAACAATATGCGGTTAATTTCAGTGTATTTATAAAGCCGCATCAGGGATGTGGATCTAAGAAAGAAAGGGAAACCACACTGGAACAGTAGCACAGCTTTGATGCTGGGTGCCGCCACGGTATGAGGTACCATGGATATGTGTGTGGCTTTACGCCAAGTTTAGGTCTTATGCATCGTGATTTGAATGTGAAAACGTTTGTACGCAACATTTTTGTGCGTACGCACTGTTTATACTTGAGGCCCCAGGAAACCAGCAGCTCTCTAGCTAACGTGCTTCCTTTTAAACCTGTGCATATGCACACAAAGTGTCTGTGTTAAAAATATTTAGAAATAAATGAGAGGGGAATTGGAAGGAGCATTAAGTTTAAATCTGTTCTCGTCCACAAAACACATGTTCTCAGAGAAGGAAACTTTCAAAACCAATCAAACTAATCAAAATTTCTTTTGTATAAATTAAGCACTAACAAGCCAAATAGTTAAATACTAAGTCTCATTATCAGCTAGGACTATCTTCAAATTAGGAAACTAGTTGGAAGGAAAACCGGCTGCCACTGGCGGTCCTCCAGGACTGTGTTTGAGGACCCCTGACTTAAGAGATGACAACTTTTATTGTAACGTTTAGTTGAACTCTGTGTTACAGTGCATATAACTTCTGTTAGTCATCAAAAATGATCCTTTACCAACTAAATTTTCCATTTCATCTTATAGATTTAGTGATTTAACATAGTATTATGTTGCATTTAAAACCAATTCATTGTCCTAGCTGTTGCTTATGCCTGCTGGATACAGTATATGTAAAGTCTTTACAATTTTTTTGATTTTTTAATGCAGGCCGAAACAGCCGTATGTTATTCTTCATTCAGTAACATTCGTGCAGTGAGCATGGGTGTGTGAGTTAGCAATTGTAAAATGAATGATGTACTGCCGGGTGCAGATGATCAATGCAACAGAACACTGTAGTATTACTTTGTTGTGATAGTAGTACTTTTTGTACTTTCATTTTTGTGTCATTTGTAGTTACAGGAAACTCTGGACAATGCTAACTTTAGGGGTGTGCAGTTTTTAGAACATTGCAAAATTAACTGCCACCACATTTCTGTAGATGGCGCACTGCTAATATTAGAAGTGTTGCAGAGCTTCCAATGCCTAATGTACTATTTTTGTTTAGGCCAACTTGCATTTTGACTTCATTGCTGTTATGAATCAAAGTTTGCAAACATTGTAATACGAAAGTCAAGTTCTCTTGCATACTACACTAGAAACTAGGAATGTGTTTAAATATGGAATATTATTTGTGCCAAAATTAAATACATTCAGTTTTGGCATGATTAATGCCTGGTCCTAAATTAAAATGCAAAACACTCGGAGCAGCTGCTAAGCGAAATGTAATACTCTTGCATTGCTTTTAGATATGATGTATGATCTATGGACATGAGTTTAATTGCAATACGCTTTTATATTGCATTTTAAACTGACATGAAAATTGCATCCAGTAGTGGAAAGTAATCAATCATGTGGTTGAAGTATTTTTTTTATTATGACATGATAAAACCATGCCAAAATTAAATGCACCACACATATATCCAATGTTTTGCAATGTAATCAGCATATTGGATTGCATATAATTTTGGCATGATATTTTAGGACTTGATGTGTACTAAATCTAGAATCCCACTTGTGCATAAAACTGTTAGTGAAGAAAAAGTGTAGACGCACGAAACCTCATTTAAAATGACTTGTTACATGCAGCAGTGTTGACAGACTCTCATGGATGCTTTTTGTTCCTGTCTTGATTGGTCTGTCCATCCATCCATTTTCTAACCCGCTGAATCCGAATAGGGTCACGGGGGTCTGCTGGAGCCAAACCCAACCAACACAGGGCACAAGGCAGGAACCAATCCTGGGCAGGATGCCAACCCACCGCAGGACTTGATTGGTCTGTGTAAAATGTAAATCCGGTTTGAGCTGCTGTGAAGGTCTGCAAGCGCAAAATGAGAAGGAATGTGTTTATCACGTACAGTAGCTAATAATTAAGGTGGAAGCGTTGTTAGTATGATGGAAATGTGCAATACTCAACAAATTTTGCTTGTGCATGAAAATTTTACAAAAACAACAAGCTAATGCTTTATATGTACCTCATAGCAGCATAAATTTATGTAGCCTCTGGATTTTGACCTGTTTATTTGTATATTGTCAAGCAGTAGTTCTACTCTCAGATTTTGGTTGACAGTTCTTTTATAATTGTTAGAGCTCATCTCTTACAGGCAAAGCTGAAGTGCTAATGTGTGCGGGTTACGTAAGATAACTGTACAGAATGCCTGTATGCTTCCACAATTAGATATTTAAATGGGATGGATAAATTCAAGTTTTTTCTCATATGTCATAGATCTATACCTTATTGCCTATACAGATAGAGCTTCAACTTTTAACTTAGATAAAAAGAAAGTAGTAAATTACAATATTTAAAATATTTTACCACATAAAAATCCAAATATCATCATGACCCAAATATCTGGATAATATCATGTTGTGGGCACTTGGCAGCTGACTCTCTTTTGAGCATCTTTAAAGCAGGAGTCAACTGACTTGTCTTTTTCTCACTGAACTGCAAGTTTAAATCTGCATGTACAGAACTTTCAGTCAGTATCCAAGCTGGTGCAATTGCGTCTTTCTTAGTCTGTTTATGCCTGACACAGGTTTGAAATGCCATGTGTTATCTACAAGCATTCTGCAGCACCCACCGAAACTGGTAATTTGTATACAAGATTACACCACTATATAATTAATCCATTTTTCACCTACAATGACCAATATATAAAACAAATTCTAAATTAGGTGTTCATAAGAAATGTAATGATTTACTTCATGAGGTTGAAGTACATAGTAAACAAGAACAGTTGCATCAGGTATTTGAAATATGAAACATTTTGCTTCAATTTAAATATTTAAGTATTCTAGAAAAAAAATTAATAACATCATATTGGTAATCACTGACCTTGAAATAGTCTTAAAATGATACCCCACATTCTTATGTTTAAAATTTATCATTTGTAGCCTTCCGGAAGTGGCTCTTAGGGGCTAGGACCACCAGTAAAGACTCAAATATCAAAAATATATTTGTAAGCAACAACCTTGAAATAACACGAAAGACACTCCACATGCCTATATTACTGAGCATTGTTCTTTGAAAGTCTTGTGAATAGGAGTAACTTTGACCTTTCACATACCATTAGGGGTGACGTGCATGATCTTTGTCCTCCTGATCTTTTCACTGAAGGCACCTATTAGTTTATTCTTTATCATCAGGGTGCAATTTCCTGCACACAATTGGTCTAGAAATGGCCTAAAAATGACTGTTTTTCAGGTCTAGAGGGTCGAAAATAAGGAGGATCCCTAAAAAGCTTAATGTCTTGCATAATTTGATCTGAACATGGGTCAATGGTACATCATGTGGGTATTTTCTTATACGGTGAAGTGATTTCAAAGCATTCTTAAGTAATTGTTATGAACAAAATACATGTCAGTTAAAATTGTTACCTGCTTAATTAACTTAAAAGCTGTGAATATATTGTGTATACAAGGTGAAATGTAGTAACATTAATAGGTTGTTTCTATCAAACAAAAAATAATGACTTGCTTTACAGGCCAACTCTGACTATAACTCAAAGACACATGATATTCTATATGGTGTTCCACAAGGCTCTATCCTGGGTCTGCTGCTCTTTTCAATTTACATGCTTCCATTGGGTCAGATTATCTTGAGGCACAACATGAGTTACTACAGCTATGCTGATGACACACAGCTGTATTTATCAATAGCCCCTGATGACCCTGACTCTGTTATTTCACTAACACAATGTCTTACTTGTGTTTCTAAATGGATGAATATTAATTTTCTCAAGCTAAATAAAGAGAAAACAGAAATGTTAGTGATTGGCAATAATGGATCTAATGAGGTTATTAGAAATAAACTTGATTCATTAGGATTAAAAGTCAAGACAGAGGTAAAGAATTTAGGTATAACTGTTGACTGTGACCTGAATTTTAAATCGCATATTCATCAGACCACTATGACAGCATTTTTTCACTTAAGAAACATAGCAAAAGTTAGACCTCTTATATCACTGAAAGATGCTGAGAAATTAGTTCACACTTTTGTTTTCAGTCGACTAGATTACTGTAACGCACTCCTCTCAGGGCTACCCAAAAAAGACATGAATCATTTGCAACTAGTGCATAATGCAGCTGCTAGAATCCTAACTGGGAAAAGAAAATCCGAACACATTACTCCAGTTTTGATGTCACTCCACTGGTTACCTGTGTCATTCAGAATTGACTTTAAAATACTGCTTATGGTTTATAAAGCCTTAAATAATCTCACTCCATCTTATATATCGGAATGTCTGACACCTTATATTCCAAATTGTAACCTTAGATCTTCAAATGAGTGTCTCCTTAGAATTAAAAAAAGCTAAACTTAAAAGAAGTGGTGAGGCGGCCTTCTGCTGTTATGCACCTAAAATCTGGAATAGCCTGCCAATAGGAATTCGCCAGGCAAATACAGTAGAGCACTTTAAAAAAACTGCTGAAAACACATTACTTAGGGCAATTCGTAGGGCAAAATGATAATTTAAACCTACTTTGCCTGAAATGGAATCATTTTGGGAAACAAATCTAAATACCTGTTGGCCTACTGTATATCTCAATATATATCACCCTTTCTGATGCCATTTAAATGCATTGTGTGTATTCACACAAATGTAAGCAGTCTTGTAACGTTTTTTCATCTGAATAAACAAGAATAGTTGCGTCACATATTTAAAATATTAAACTTTTAGCTTCAATTTAAATGTTTAAGTCTAAATACTCTAGAAAAAAAAATCAAAAATAACATATTGGTAACCACTGACCTTGAAATGATACCCCACATGCTATGCACAAAATAATTGTAGTAGCCTTACACTTAAAATAGGTTTGCCGATGTTGCTTATCCTCTGTTTAGTATTCTCTTATGCCTCCTACTGAGACAATTCTAATTTAAATATAAATTAAGAAAAGTCCCTCCTGATTCAGTGGAATTATGTTTAGTTTTTTTGTATACCTGAAAATGTCTTTGGCAATGAAAGAATGACATGTTTACAGGTCCCTTAGTATTGGAAATTATTTTTTCTCCAGAACATCATCACACATAATAAATTCCTAAAGCATAGTAAATAAAGTACATTATTTTTAAAAAACAGTATGTTGTAGTTAGATCTGGGAACATCTGGATGATTTCTACATTTGTTAAAGTATATTGGGGTGGTCCAGGTGTATAAAACATTATGTAAACTAAGTGATTTCTGTCTTATTACTAACATACATTTCAGTCTAAGAAGTAATAAGCTTGTACATGCTATAACCAATGTACAGCTTACATTTTTGTATAGGATAATTTTGATTTAATATGAAATGCTTTGACCTGCCCTTTTCTCATGATTATGCCCTTATGTTTCTATAATAGAAAGGGGTAGTTTCTAATTTAGTGTAATAATTTAAGCAGCAAATAGTGTTTTTACTCACTACGCTCGTACATTTCAACTAAAATTGATGGTTCTTCTTGAATTTTCTAAAAAAGTGTATGAATAATCTACATAATATACAAAAAATGTAAAAAGGAAAATTAAGCAGTTTAACTTGGATTTTCTGAGATGAAATGGCTTCCTGTCCAGAGTTTGTTCCTACCTTGTACCCAATGCTGCTGTGATAGGCATCATCCCACCTTGATTCTCTTTTGCATTAAGTTGATCTTAAAAATGAATGCATCAATTCATTTTAGTTTATCAGAATTAAGTTTTACAAGCATAGATGAAATATTCAAAGTGACAGCTTCCACCCCAAGCATATAAGGCACTCCATTATTTTCAGCCAAGCACTACGTTACAACCATATTTGCTCAGACCCGACACACCGGGATAAACAACTGCAGGATCTTAGACAAGATTTCATCAGACAAAGTTATACCCCCAAAACAACGGACACTCAAATAAGAAGAGGTACTGCCATACCCAGAGACAACCTTCTGGGAATATAAAAACAAAAACTGCATCATGAAACCACATCTTGAAGCACTTTGAAAAATTATGAAAGAACTTCAGCCAATGCTACACAATGATGAAACACTGAAAAAATGTATTTCCAGGACCTCCCCTCCTGGCATAGAGACAACCGCCAAACCTGCAGCAACTAATTGTCCGAAGCACCCCAGGTAAACCAACAGAAAGTGGCACAACTCCCTGCCTACAGAAAAGATGTAAACCATGTGCTCACAGTTATAATACAGACTGCGTAGTTATACCATCCTGCCGACTAGAACATTGCATAAAGGAATCATTTTCCTGCAGATCATCTAATTTGGTCTACCTCATTCTCTGTATGAAATGTCCTGACACTGCACTCTATGTGGGAGAAACCGGACAAACAATCCGCCAGAGAATGAATTTCCGCAGGTTCCACATCAAGTGTGGCAACACAGATGTTCCTGTAGCAGCCCACTTCAACAGCCATGGACACTGTGAGAGGGACTTTAAAGTTACAGTGCTTATGGGCAACTTCAGAACACAGCAAGAGAGAAAAGAATGGGAAGTTAAACTCATGCTAAACTTTAATACATTACAACATGGTTGAAATAGTTTTAAAGAATTGTATGGCCAGATATGAGGACTGTTTGCATCTCTCAGACTGACACAGACAACCTGTCTACAGACCCACTTTGTATTGAAAAACTCGACAGAAACTTCAAAAGACTTTGCTGGACAGTTATCTTATCCAAAGATCTTGACCTTACATTGTTCTTCTCTCTTGTTAAATGAATCTTAGCCTGAAGAGGTCTATTAATTTTTTACATTTAAGATGTCTCACTTTTCCAATGTGGTATCTGTCCTGGTGTCTATATAAACACAGGGACCTCCAGTTTCTGTATTACATCTTGAAGGAGGCTAAGTTGCCTCGAAAACTTGCATATTGTAATCTTTTTAGTTAGCCAATAGAAGATCTCATTTTGCTTGACTTCTCACTACATTCATAATGACTAACCTGGTATAACACCCTAGTACTACAGATTCTGAGTGTTCATTTTTCTTTTCTATATAAAAACTGAGATATATTAAACTTATATAAATGCACTCGTTTTTAACTGAGATGTTTCTGAAGATGGGTGGCGCAGTGGTAGCGCTGCTGCCTTGCAGTTAGGAAACCAGGGTTCGCTTCCCGGGTCCTCCCTGTGTGGAGTTTGCATGTTCTCCCCGTGTTTGCGTGGGTTTCCTCCCACAGTCCGAAGACATTCAGGTTACGTGCATTGCTGATTCTAAATTGTGCTTGGTGTGTGTATGTGGGCTGGCACCCTGCCCGGGGTTTGTTTCCTGCCTCGCACCATGTGCTGGCTGGGATTGGCTCCAGCAGACCCCCGTGACCCTGTAGTTTAGGATATAGGGGGTTGGATAATGGATGGATGGATGGATGGTTTCTGAAGATGAAATTTGTTGAGGAATCTTCCCATGTTGAACAGCTCCCATCATAGTTATATTTATAATAAATATGCACCTTTTTAAAAAACTGCATAGAGTGCCTTGTTTAGATAATGTGTGCTGTTGTTTAAAATGAAAAGATTTTTTTTTAATAACTGAAAATTTTAAAGAGGTTCACAGTGGCTCAGAGGTAGTGACTCTGGGTGTTCTTTTCTTGGACCCTGCATGTTCTCCCTGTGTCCGTGTGGACTTCCTCCAGGTGCTCCAGGTTCATGTGACAGTCCATGTAGCTGCGTTTACTCAAAATTTTAAAAGTTCTGCAGTTTTAGTTTGCTTCATGGGATTCAGCAGTAGCTTGACACGTTGAAATTATTCCACAGACAAAATATCTTCATTTTTAAAAGCTTTAGTAAAAATCCAAAGTAAAACAATTCACACAAAAACAGAGAAAAAATTGATATAGCAAAACAAATGTTCTTGTTTAAGAAAAGTTCAGTTTAAAGCTTATTTATCTTGTTTCATTCTTTAAGTTTGCTTATACAGCTGAACCATTTCTAAACAGTCAAAAAACTGTATGCATATCCCATTTGCAAACTGCAAAATGGTCTTTCAGTCCATGCTAGCCATGGGACTAATTCCTAACACACACTGAACACACTGTACTTCAGATACAGCAAGAAAGTTCTATCTCATATTAACTTACAGGGGGTAAAAGACTACCATATTCTTATAGCTATTCTTCTATATGAGTTAAGTAAACACTATATGGATTTAACTTTAAGCATTAACTTTCTAAGATTGGCTCTTACAGTCCAAAAACATGATGTATGTGTGCGTGTTCACCCGGCTGGCACTCTGGCCAGCGATTCTTCCTGCCTTGCACCCGGCGCTTGCTGGGATAGGCTCCAGCTTCCCTGTGACATTGCTCTGGAATGGGTTTAGAAAAAAAATGAATGAAATTTGTAAAAAAATAAAAATAAGCCATTACTTATTAGTCATGTAATTTGGCAAGGCTGTCAGAAACACAAATATCAGTAAATAAGAAAACAATGTGCTGAGACATCATTAAAGGTAAATGCTAAATAATCTAAAATGAGTGATAAATCATGTGGTGTATAAAAATGAAATTGATTTATATGCACCTTTCCAACACTGTCATCTATATTTTTGTGTATCACTTCATATTTATTTTTTAATACAGGTGTCTAGCAGGTTTATTATTGCAACACTGAATTACTGTAAATTGTTGAAATGAATACATTTAAAGCATTAAATGGCCAAGGTCTGGCTTACTTGTCTGAACTTATCATGAGATACAAACCAGAGCGCACATTAAGATCTCAAGATGCCGGTTCCAAAAATTAATAAAATAATAGTTGGAGGTTGAGCTTTTAGTTACAGGGCCCCTAAACTGTGGAATGGTCTGCCTGCTACTATAAGAGATGCCCCTTCAGTCTCAGCTTTCAAATCCCGGCTGAAGACTCGCTACTTCAGTTTAGCATATCCTGGCTAGAGCTGCTGATTAACTGTACAGCAGCTCTGTTGTCATCATTACCAAGGAGCTGGTGGTGAATTTTAGGAGGCCCAGGCCCCTCATGGACCCCGTGATTATTAGAGGTGACTGTGTGCAGAGGGTTACAGACCTATAAATACCTGAGAATGCAGCTGGATGATAAATTGGACTGGACTGCCAATACTGATGCTCTGTGCAGGAGAGGACAGAGCCGACTATACTTCCTTAGAAGGCTGGTGTCCTTCAACATCTGCAATAAGATGCTGCAGATGTACTATCAGACGGTTGTGGCGAGTGCCCTCTTCTACGCGGTGGTGTGCTGGGGAGGCAGCATAAAGAAGAGGGACGCCTCACGCCTGGACAAACTGGTGAGGAAGGCAGGCTGTATTGTAGGCACGGAGCTGGACAGTTTAACATCCGTGGCAGAGCGATGGGCACTCAGCAGGCTCCTGTCAATCATGGAGAATCCACTGCATCCACTGAACAGGATCATCTCCAGACAGAGGAGCAGCTTCAGCGACAGACTGCTGTCACTGTCCTGCTCCACTGACAGACTGAGGAGATCGTTCCTCCCCCACACTATGCGAAACTTCAGTTCCACCTGGGGGGGTAAACGTTAACATTATACAAAGTTATTGTCTGTTATAACTCTATTTTTATCACTCTTTAATTTAATATTGTTTTTTATCAGTATGCTGCTGCTGGAGTATGTGAATTTCCCCTTGCAATTAATAAAGTATCTATCTATCTATCTATCTATTAGCACTAAAACATAAGTAACATGATAGTTATAATTTGATACTAACCCTCACCTATTCTATTTCTCTTCTTGGTACTCAAATGTGGCCCAACTGCCAAGTTGTTTTGCCTGCCTAAGGTAAAGTCATCCCTGATGGAGGATCGCAGGAATCGTGGGGTAGAAGGGTCCTTTCATTGGACTGGCTTGCCCAGCACTGTCTCAGCAGTGGAATGGCCAGTAGGGGGAGGCAGTTTGAGGGCTGAGGTCTCCAGGACTTTAAAAAAAATCCAAATCATATTATAGGATATCATCTACTGTTAAATTCTGCTCTGTACTTGTAATATTTTTATTTTTATACTGTATTGAGGATTACTTGTGTTCTGTTCTGTGTATTATATCGTATTGACCCCCTTCTTTTTGACACCCACTGCACGCCCAACCTACCTGGAAAGGAGCCTGTCTTTGAACTGCCTTTCCCAAGGTTTCTTCCATTTGTTTCCCTACTAGGATTTTCTTTAGGAGTTTTTCCTTGTCTTCTTAGAGAGTCAAGGCTGGGGGGCTGTCAAGAGGAAGGGCCTGTTAAAGCCCATTGCGACACTTCTTGTGTGATTTTGAGCTATTCAAAAATATATTGTATTGTATAAATAAATTGTATTTAGGTTAGAATTTCCTCTCTAAATAACAAAAATGACAACATTCATGAACGAACTGATTTGTATATTACTAATACTAGAAAATAACAAGAATGCTTTAAATTGATTCTTCCAGAATTTGGGCTTTTAATTTTAAAAATTTTTCTAATTATATTTTGCTTTAATGAAGATGTTTATACTGCATAATCCAGTATTTGGTAACAATGAACAGAACTTGGCAATCTCCCCTTTCTTTATATCCAGAAGTTCCACTATTAAGTCACTACTGGAGGTAAGTAGTAGAACTGACAAAGTGAAGAAGAATAGGTGCCCCCAGTTAAAAGAAACATATTTTGGGGAAAATAAAAACGATGATGTACCATTTCGTTGTAGCCTTTCCAACAAGAATTAAAAACTTACACAGGCCCTGCACTATACACAGGTTATTCATATCTTGAAGGCGTGAGTTTTTCTCAATATATTTTAGTTAATTAAAGGGATAAAGAAAAAAAATGAACGCCTCCTGTTTTGATAGTCATTTTTCTCTACTCTGCCCTGTGCTTTAAGAGAATGATAAAAGCTCATGTGTAGGCAGAGTGATTTGTTAAAAGAGTTCACGATAATTTAACAGGACAACCACATTCACAAGGAAAGCACCGAATGGAGCTTAGAAGATACACGTACAGCCTACAGCAATGCTTTCCATTACAGCTTTATATTCCTCCATGCAGTTCTTCTTTCTTTTTCTTTGCTTTCTACCAGTACTAACGCGGCTGCACAAAATTCTTTTAACTGGGATTTTGGTGTAAATGGGCACACTTGTCATGGTCCGATCTTCTTGCATTGTGAAAGGGTTAATGCATCCTGAACACAGACAGTGAGCCTCTGGAATGTCAACTGGGATTCGGTTTTCATCATGATTGACCCTGAAACGAGACACAAAGCAGTTTACAATAAGAAAACAATCCATTTAAAGTGCACAGACATCCCACCAAGTACCTTCATGTTTTTAGTTTCCATAAAGATAGAATAGCCAGAAAAAGGTGCACACTTGCTTGGCATGGTTGCCTTACTTCTAGGATTTTATGTGACGCTGCACACATTTATGCAAGTTCTTCCTAGAAGAACCTTAATTGCATGGTCACCGTAATGCACTGTCTAGTTTTGTAATCTTGGGCGCTGGTAATTGTTGTATAGGATACACAATATACAAAATGGTAAGGGTCGTCCATCTGTCACACAAAAACTCATAAACCACTGGGTCTTCCGGCTTTACCTTGGTCTCAGTTGAGAGGTATGGTGGTTTGCCATGGCTAACCAACAGCTGCACAGACACAGCCATGAAAAGTGTAGAAGGGGGCACCTGTCCCAGCTGACAAGAAGACAATGGCTGCAAGTGTACACGGTGCTGACAGTGAAGCACACTGCACAGGCTGACTGATAACCAAAAGTCTTACATTCTGATCACAAAATAAAGTGTTCATACCAAAATGAGAGGTCAGCCACATGATTTGAGCATCATAAACACAAGTCATTCACTCCGAGCGCAACAGACAGTCATACACAACCAAAGAATTGTGGGTACAGGCTTTCTCCGCCATGTTATTCCCGGACCAGAATGGTCATGCACTTCCTTGAGAACCGTGGGTCCGAGTGTTTCTATTAGTCATCATTATGATTTCCAGTCTACATGTCTTTTTAAGAGTCCAGGTTATATGCAACAACCATTTTCTAAACTCACTTATCCACAACAGGCTTCCTGGAAAGCTGGGTACAAGGCTATAATGACCCCCTGGATGGGGGTGAACACACATGCACACATCAGTGACCAATTCAGCAACACCCGTCCATCTAAGCTGCATGCCTTTGAACAGTGGGAGGAAATTGGAGCACCCAGGAGACACGCAAACTCCATGTAGTGAGGACTACAGCAGCATTACCACTATACCATCCTTTCACTACCGGTCAAAAGTTTTACAACACCTCAGTTTTTCCAGTTTTTCTTCAGATGTAATCAGTTGAAATGAAATGAATGATCTAAAATGATGAAAAGGTAAGCCATGAACATCTAGAGGTTTAAATTTAAACTTTTGGTTAGCAAAAACTGAAAAAAGGGAAATATCAGAATATTACAAATGGGCCTTGTTCAATAGATTACAAGTATCCATCCATCCATTTTCCAACCTGCTGAATCCAAACACAGGCTCACGTCGGTCTGCTGGAGCCAATCCCAGCCAACACAGGAACCAATCCCAGGCAGGGTGCCAACCCACCGCAGGACACACACAAACACAACCACACACTAGGGCCAATTTAGAATTGCCAATCCACCTAACCTGCATGTCTTTGGACTGTGGGAGGAAACCCACGCAGACACGGGGAGAACATTCAAACTCCGCGCAGGGAGGACCCGGGAAGCGAACCCAGGTCTCCTAACTGTGAGGCAGCAGCGCTACCACTGTGCCACCCAGATTACAACTATTGATTACAAATTAGATTTGTAAGGTGCCTGATGAAAGGCCCTTAACTGCCTTGAAAGCTTGCATTTGTAATTTATTTAGTTAGCCAATAAAAGGTGTCATTTCTCCCTACTTTCTCCTGTATCAATCTATGGCTAACACGGTACAACACTCTACTACTGTAGGAAGTTGTAACTTCCAATGATAATGGCAAGATAATGGCAATTAACAAATGAAATGTGACAGCACATTATTATCTTTAGAAGTGTATGTCTTTCACTTAGAGAAATTACAAAAGAAAATCAAAGTGTTAGTAAGTACGTTTCTTCTATGAAGAGATCTTTGATTTATTGTCATACCAGGGCAATTTAGAGAGACAGATAAACCTAAAATACATAACAGTAGGATGTTATTGGAAACTAAGAAACCCATTCAGACACGGGCAACATTCAGCTTCATAAGAACATTACCCAGACTGGGACTGAAACCCAGTTTCTAAGAGCCATGAAGCAACAGTGCTAACTGCTGTGCCATTGTGCTGCTCAGTTCAGTTTTAAATGATTAATTTTACACAAGGGGGTGATGCAGTGCTAGTGCTGCTGCCTCACGGAAAGGAGACCAGGGTTTGCACCCTGGGTCCTCCCTGCATTGAGTTTGCTCATTGTTCCATGTCTGTATGGGTTTCCTCCATGTGCTTTTGTTTCCTCCAACAGTCAAAAGAAATGCAGGTTAGGTGGATTGGCAATTCTAAATTAGCCCTAATGTGTGGTTTGTTGTGTGTGTGTTTGCTCTAGGATGGATTGATTCCTTATTCTAGCTGGAATAGGCCCCAGCACCAGCAACCCACACCGCAACTCTGTTTAGGACTAAGAAGGTTACACAATGATTGACTGATGATTTTACACCAAGTAAGATTGCAACCCCATTAATAAATTGACCCTAATTTCTGACCTTGCTACGTTGCCTTTTGTGTGGGGTCTACATGTTCTCCCTGTGCTCACATGGATTCTTCCCACAATACCAAAAATATGTTAGGTTTTTGTGAGGTTAACTCCATTCACAAACTATTCTCCAAAATGCACAGGAGAGTGGTTGGGAAGAAAGAAGGCACTGTCCATCCAGACTTGGAGCCATCACCCCTTATCCCAGCAGGTGTTTTTGGTATTGTTGTGAGGGCTGTATCTGCTTACAGATGGTGGATAGGGCCCTATAGAGTTATCTGCTTGTTTGCTATCTTTCTCCAGCCTCCCCTATGGCCTCATGTGCTTTGGAGTTGGGTTAGAATTTGAGGACTTGATGCTTGATCCTCGTTGCTCAGGCTCCCCTGGCCCTGTAGGCTTTGAGTTACAGATAGGTTCCTGGAAGCAGCTTACTGTATTTGCCACTAAGCTCCGGTGGCTTCTCCCTTTGGCCTTGTGTGCTGTCCTAATGTGGGACATATCTGGGTACAAACAGTGGATAGTGACCTTGGAGTTATCAGTCTGTCGATTCTC
Source organism: Polypterus senegalus (assembly GCF_016835505.1). Taxonomy (NCBI): domain Eukaryota; kingdom Metazoa; phylum Chordata; class Cladistia; order Polypteriformes; family Polypteridae; genus Polypterus; species Polypterus senegalus. The sequence continues at coordinate 53,025,739 of NC_053166.1, forward strand.
CAGCCTCCACTTTGTCTTTATGGGCTTTGAGGTGCGTACTGGTCCTGGCCATGAAGCCACTGGCCGAAGTCGTATAGCACTCGTCATCCAGGCTTTTCTGAAAGGGTTTGATTCTCAAGTGTCCCAGTATGAATGAAATCCACATCGGGGACTGCTTTCTGTCTTGTGCCTGTTGTTGCTGGAGCGAGTTCTGTTTCATAATGACTCTGCTAAGGGTAAAGTATCAATATTTTCAGATGGAAATATACACAGCAATATGCATGCTTGTGCTAATTTAATGTAATGATTACGTGCTCTGCTGAAAAATCTAGTAATGTGTTTTGTGACTCTTCGTTGTGCAACAAAGAGGATGCTACCATTTTCTCTGTTCATGGTCTGTTTGTAGCAAAATAAAGTCAGATGCAACAACCACAAAAATAATTAAGCACAAACTTTTATAAATTACTTTTTAAAACATCTGAAAAATGAAGCATATGAAATGTCCCTGCTTTGCTGTGTGATTTATTACTCCATGTTCAGTCTCAGTGCTGCCACATTTGAATAGTGGCTCTGATTTGAATATTTTTGTCCTCCCTACTTCTGTAGGACTTACCCTTAACAATAGGCTGAATTATGAATAATGTTTAATATTTAATGAATACTCACTAAGCAAATAATTAGAAACATAATACTTATACTGGCTAGGGTCTTTTAAAACAGCCTAAATTATTTGTGGCATAGATACCGCAAGATATTGGAAACATTCCTTTAATATTCTGGTCCATGTTCTTAGGATTGCATGACGTAATTTTTGCAGATTTGTCAGCTGCACATTCAGGCTTTGTATCTCTTGCACTTTCACATGCCAACGGTGTTCTGTTTGAATTGGGATCCAGTGACTGGGAAGGTCACTGAAGAATACTGAACACCTTGTCATGGTCATACAACTTATACTTTGTAACATGGTGTGTTATCATGCTGAAAGTAGCCATTAGAAGATTGTGACCATTAAGGGATGCACATGCTTAACAACAATTTTCAAATATTCTCCGGTATTCAAACAATGATTGATTGGTATTAGCAGGCCAAAAGTGCAACAAGAAAACATTTCCCACACAATTACATCTCCACTACCACCAGCCTGGACTGTTGACTCAAGGTGGGTTGGGTGAATAAATCAATGCTGCTTAGGCCAAATTCTGACCCTACCGTCTGTTTATCTCAGCAGAAATCAAGATTTATCAGAACAAGTTACGTTTCTCCAGTCTTCCACTGCCCAGTTTTGGTGAGCCTGTTTCCACTGATGCCTCAGCATTCAGTTCTTGGCTGACAGGAGTGGAACCTTACATGATCTTCTGCTGTTGTAGTCCATCAGTTTCAGGGTTTGACAAGTTTTGCATTCTAAGAAGCTTTCATGCTCAACGCAATTGTACAGAGTGGTTATCTGAGCATTTCTGTCAGCTCAGTGGTTATCTGAGCCTTTCTGTCAGCTCAAAGCAGTCTGGCCAAAGTCCCCAACCCCTCCATCCCACCCCACAACCCCGATCTTTCTTGTCAACAAGGCATTTCCATCTGCAGAACCTCCACTAACTGGATGTTTTTTTTGTTTTTCTCAGCATTCTGAGTAAACTCTAATCAACCCGTCTGCCACCAACAAACATGCCACAGGTGTGAACATTAACTGAAGCTCCTGACCTGTATCCGCATTATTTTATGCATTGTGCTGATGCCACATGATTTTATAACTGCATGTAAAAGAAAATGTTCAGATATTCCTAATAATTTGCTCTGTGAATGTATGCGTTTAAGGGATGTTTTAAGCGTTTGGGGTGGAACAGAAACGACCTATAAAAATATCAAAATTCCTTACCAAACTAAAGACTGAGTGCATTTTCTTAAACCTACCTGTAAGACCAGGGTGACAGACTCCTACGATTCGATACCCAGATCCGCAGGCTGATTTCACACTTATTCCCGGACAGTTCGCTGTTGTTTCGTAACTGCTGCACCATGTCGTCTATACTACGCTCGAAGTCTTCCTCCAGCACCCGCTCTCCTTTCCCCAGAGTAGTCACTGAATTTACAGGATCCGCCGGTCTGTTATTGGTCGTCACTGATTCAATGCCTCGAGCCTTCTTTTTCTCGTTATTGTCCGTTTTTCTGCGTTTGTTGTTGACAAGAGGGTCGATCGAAAGGCAAAATGACAGTAGCAGCAGCAGCTGGAATTGAGATCAGGGACAACATGTTAGATAGATAGATAGATAGATAGATAGATAGATAGATAGATAGATAGATAGATAGATAGATAGATAGAAAGGCACTATATAATAGATAGATAGATAGATAGATAGATAGATAGATAGATAGATAGATAGATAGATAGATAGATAGATAGATAGATAGATGAGAACAGAAACATTATATAAGAAATGTGTATTTTCTGAATGAGCTTTAATATTTATGTTCGTAATGTTTTTATAATGTCTTTGTATTCACTTTATGTATATGTATATAAACACACTTTATAATAACAACAGCACAATTAGACATTACCCTGTATTTGTTAGTCACATTAATCCATACTATAGAATTAGATTTTTGATTATTTTTATTTATTTTTTTTTTTTTTGCGGTGGTTGCTGCCTCATAGTATTGCACATATTTGAATGAACTTTCCGGTATATTTTTTCGAGAGGAAGACAAATTTATTTTCAGCTCATTTACCCTAAATAACACGGAATGTGCGGGTGTGTATGAAAGCAAGACAGAGTGCAAATTAATGATCGAATGCAAGTCCCAGTCTTGGATTCCGTCCGTTCGCAACCTTACAGTACAAAATGGATCATGAAAAGGGGAAAAATACGACACAAACACTTTAATATGCATAACATGGAGTTTCGTCAAGTTTCTGTCTTATGTGCCTCAAGCTATAAAGAGCTGTTTTTTCTGCGACGAAAAAAATCTGTATTGGAAAACACGGATGCAGAATATTTGTGACTAAGCATCAATATACAGAATTTTATCGTTTAATGGATTTTATTCTTTTAATTTACAAAATAGTGAGCATTTTGGCTTTAATGCATTATTTATCAAGTGAGTGCAAGATAAACGCACTCTTACGAAGAATCTCTGTCTCAAAAGTGTCATCATTGTTAAAATTAATTATTGAAAAGACATTAATCACTTTCATGAAAGAAGTCAAAAAATGCGACTCACCAACAGTGGACGTCGATTAAGCTTCATGTTGTACTGGACTGACTGCTGCTTCTCCGGCGGGAAGTCTGCGATCAAGTACCATAAATTTAGAATTTGCCTAGTAGGGAATAATAATCCTCCATATCAAGCGCAAAGAAATATGTAAATGACCATGAAACCACGTGTGTTCAGCTAATATTCAGTGACATCTTTCAACAGATGTGTATTGTTTTGCTGAAGATGGGGATGTAACACGTCCTTTGAGTGACGCGCTGTGGTTTGCACGTCTTCTTTCCTCATTGTGTCCTTTTTAGTTAGTAAAGTATGCCCTTCTAGTTAAAAAAAAAAAACACTTAGTGGTTAATGTGTACGTGTAAATAAAATTTACGCGGTGATCAGCTTTTAGTTATATAAAATTATTCGTCCGCGTTACTATTTATATTACGAACTTCGTTATTAAAAATGTATATAGTGAAGACGATTGTTGTACGCTGTTGGTAAAAATTAATGCAAAAAAACGCTCTAAAAAAAGGTTGGCGCTTCCGCGTTGGAGTTTCACATCACAGCTCCTGTTCAGTTCGCAGCTAACTTATCTGGGATCTGTGAACACCTTGTTCGGAGGGGATCCCTCCCAGTTCCAAACGCCCTGCAATTAAGTTTATTTTCAATTTTAAAAAGGCCGATGTGGGTGTGGTTGTGTACATAAAAGCAACTTGTGATGAACCCGAGTCCAGTCACTGGTTAAATCCTGTGCGGCAGCAGTTCGAGCTCTGAGTGCGCTATACATTCACGGCACTTGTCTACAATATGCACTACACAAACGGTGACAGCGGGCGAAGGCAATGGTTTTTAGTTTGGGGACGACCGCAGTTCTGGAGAGGCTGACATTCTTAATTCCAAATTAATTAATGAATTCCAAATTGTGAATATGTCCATTAAATTGCATCGCGTCGTTTTTAAATAAGCATAACTCAAAATGATCTGTAATCGTTGCATAAAGCTGGTCCTTATTGACCCTAACAGCTGTCAGGTGATAGACAAGGAAACAAAATAATTAATTAAAGAAACAGATACATAAATAAATAACGAGAAAAAAAGTGTTCCTTACAAAGGGACCGTTGTTTACACATGCAGCAGCTGAGCCCGGCTCCATGTTCGGCTACGTCTCCCAGTGCTCCTTCACTCTTCAAATAAGGGTTCTTTAATGGCACTGTGTGGTTCGTTAATGCTGTGTGGTTCTTCGTAGCTCCATTGCTTGACAAAGAAACATTTCATTCTGGGAAGAGTTCTTTGCACATGAAGTTGTTTCTTTGTGCTTTGAAAAACTTCCTAATTTGGACAGAAGAAACCTGAAATATGTGCATGTTTAACAGGACACTGACAGATTGTGCAAACTTGGACTTAGCCTGGTTTATTGTATGCAGCAAAGATCTTTTAAAAATCATGACCCATTGGTACTTCACAAATAACTTACCATCTATGGCTATTTACTGCATGGAGCCATTTACATGCTTGATAAATAAAGGTTCTTTCTGGAACCTTCAAGAAGATGGGTCTTTTTGGAGACAGTGTACCAGAGCGGTTAAGGCTTTGGACTTCAAACTCTGAGGCTGTGGGTTCAAATCCTGCCACTGACACCCCTGTGTGTGACCCTCAGCAAGTCACTTCACCTTCCTGTACTCCAATTGGAAAAAGAAAAGAAATGCAATCAATTGTATCTCAAAAGTTGTATGTCGCTTTGGGTAAAGGCATCAGCCAAATAAATAAATGTAAAAACAATTCCCCCATTGCTCTGAAGAACCATTTTGGCAGCTTTATTTTTAAGGGTGTACTGTATAGGTGGATGCTGTGCTGTCTTTCTCATCATCTCATTTCAGCAGTCAGTGTGTCTACCCCACACACACACCTCAGGTCATATGTACTAACAATATTAATAAGCATTTATGGTGTACCATCATTTTAAGAACTGTTTTAGAAATCACCAGAAGAATATATTGCAATGGTGCTGACAAGTTGTATCAGCCCAGAGATGAGACACTTCAACTATGAGCTGGCATTCCATCATGTACTGTAAATGGCCAGCTACAGAGTGGATGTAGGGTAATCTATAAAACCGGTAAACCTACAAAGCTAAATATGAATTCCGTCCATCCAGCAACAGGAGTGACCCTTTAAAGGATGGCGAGCTGCTCAAAAGATTGATTTACAGAGCAAAGAGTCTATATTTTCACTCAGCCCGGGTGCTACATTGGTATTAGAAGTGGCACAAGGATAAGACATACAGTTCACAAAGTCCCAAGCGCCCCTGAAGCATGAAATGGACTTACTTAACTTATCTGTTGCTGGAAAGTCTTGAAGCTGAGACCCACATCTGGAACACCGTTTGCAGTGCAGTTCATTTAAAGAAGACAGCGATGAGAAAAATCTGCAGCAGCACACAAGGAGGTTCATCTATCCACGTGGACATTTCACTACAAAGATATGTAGAATTAAACATCTCTGCTGCATTCCTTGACAGTGCAACACTCAACATCCCTGCTGCACCATCTAATGACGCAGCATTCAACAACCCTGATGGTACCATCTGACAACAAAGCGTTCAAGCCTCTTGCTAATGTACCTTTGTCACTGGTTACACAAACACTGCAGAAAAAGAGACTACCTCATCATTTTGAAGAGTTTGTGTGACGTTGCAAGGAGATGGAAGTCGACCCTGCAGCAACTTCGAAGGGAGGGCTATGTAACAACGCTGACAAGTTACATTAACCTATGGGGATGAGATAGCTACAGAATGAGCTGGAAGTCCATTGTGTAAATCAGCACCCTCTATGCCAGCTACAGGGGAGCCAATAAAAATGACAGGCCTGAAAGGTCACATATTAATTTCATCAAGTGTGGCAACAGTGAACAGTTTTTAAAGGATAATGATCTTACCCAAGAGAAGTGTAATGAACAAAGTATCTGGCGCTCAACACTGATGAACACTGCCGTGGTGTGGCACTATATTGAGGGTAAAAGATAAATACTAACAATTATTAATAGTAAAATAAAAATGTAGCATTTGTTCATTAATATTGATTAGTAGCGTTTGGTAACCTTCATCATTCCTTAAAATATATACAGGAACAGACTCAACATAGAAGCAGAACTGTGTGGCCATGACGCTAATGTTGCTCGGATTGATTGCAACGGTGTGCCCTGTGGGGATAATGCTGAGCCCTATAGCCCGTTGTCCTGTGTTTTAGGATGTTCAGTACGTTATTGTTTGTTTGTTGTCAGAATTAAAGTCCAACACCTCGGAAAAAAAATCAACCAAAGGAAAATCGCTATATTGAGTGAATAAATAAAAGTGCGTTGGTTTAAATACATGAATGGATTGGTTTTTTTTTTGTTTTTTTTTTTTTTGTTATTCCTCGGTGCACTTTTACCCCTTATTACTTTTCCTCTTCATTTCCACCCATTCAAGTTTTGTCTACTGACTACATTTTTACTCCATTGTGGACTTTCGTGTTGTTCCCTGAGCTACTGCAATGAAATTTCAACCGTGATTTTGTGTTATTTTCCTGAATTGACTCTTTGTCATTCAGATGTTGTCTTGTGAATATTTTCAAACAGATTATTTTCATTGCTATCATGAGAAATTAGGCAATCAAGTGAGTCAAATTAGGACAATACAAATCAAGACAAGCAAAATAACTTTCCTACAATCCGAAAGAACAGCAAATAAAAATGAATCGAAGGGGAAAAAACTAAGGTAAAGTAAACACTTCCAAGTGATAACAAAGTCTTTCTTGAATGAATAGATGTTTTCTTATGAAGTGGAGGCTCGGAACAAAAGAAAACGCAGGAAGCGCCCGTGGTGCTGGCCGCGCAACTCATATTACGTCGTTAATCCGCCTCACCGTATCAATATTGATGTCTGGCCCAGCCTTTCAGTCACATCCGGACTAGAGCCCAGGTTCTAATCTGCTGTTGACAAACGAGTGTAAAGGAACATCTGTTGAAAAGCATCGGGATGTTTGCAGACATATTGTTGCTCTTTGCCTGTGCTCTGACGGTGACCCGAGGTAGGCGCGTTCGGGAAATGCCCCTCGATGACTAATTCGTGGTTTCGTATAGTTTATGCACAGGGCATTGTGGACCAAAACGCAATTAAAACAGCACAATTGAATCGTATGTATTTATTTTTGTATTATGCATTAAGGTTACACGGGCGCCGTCTAAGTGCAAAACACTACTGTAATCAAAATAATAATATTAAAAAAGTAGAACAGTAAATCATATTCAGGATGTGTTTGGTAAATAAAACAACAGGTAGAGATATTTCCAAAAATCAGAGAAATAGATTAAATCATACAAATATAAATATGTATTTTATGAAAAGACACTCTGTATGATAATCTTCTAGTTTATTTCTTAAAGGTTTTGTCACACCTGTTAGAAACCTCTTGGTGAAAACTGTTTTTTCCTTTTATTAAATTTCACACTTTGATTTTTGATGGGTTTGTTCAGTACAAACATTGGCAATGTACAGTTTTATGATCACTAGATCCTAACGGTCTAATGCACTTTTGAATTTTTTTTTATTTTTTTTTTGCCACATGAATCAATACAGGTGAATCTTATCATTTTTTTCGTGTTGAATTTAAATATTCAATCAGACGTTCACTATCTCATAAGGATTTTAGATGACACACAATTAAAATGTATAATCAAAGCATATTTACGTTATATATGCTGAGTTTCTGAACCTTAAAAGTATAAGTGTACAATTTTCTGCTGTACACTCTTAAAAATAAAGGTGTTAGTGATTCCTTTAAGGAACTATCTGCATGAAAGATTCAAGAACTTTGATTTATTTAGATTCAAAGAGTGAGAGAAAGGGAGAGGTTAGGAGCATTGCTGCAGACACCACCTCCATAACAGGTTCCAAAAATAACCATGAATAGATTTGTTAAATACCAATATGTTCATGATTTTAAAAGGTATCCTGCGCTAGTAACTACAGATTTCTGTTTTGTTCACAAATTAGCAACCTTTTTAAAGCCCAAAAAACAAATTTCATATATAAAGAATCCTTCACTGAATAAAATGTTTTTTGTCAAAGTGGGAACCGCACAGCCCAGTAAAGTGCCATTAAAGGACCCTTATTTTTAAGAGTGTTCTTGGCTTCAGGAATTTCCCTCAAAATGGTCCAACAGTGGTCAGCAAGCATACTGGATTCTCACTTGCCTTGGTATCACTTTTCCAGTTCAAAAATGTCCTGAAGAAACCTTTCAACAGGTTCATTGCTGACCACTGAGAGATTTCTAGGGAAAAAGTCCAGATGAGAAACCAGGAAATTAATTAAGACATGTTACAACTACATGGCTTTCTTTGAATTCAAAAGATTATCCACTACTTTTTGGTAGTTATCTGCCTTTTGATTCCCCAATAAGTTCCTGTAAATACTTTGACAGGACTGTCATGTAGCTTTTTCCTTAATCTGATGTCCTAAGAAATTTCATTCTTTAATCTTGGCATTACTAATCCTATGAAATGTCCTTCTTACATATGTGAATCCAAGTCCATTTTGATACATTGCTTTAATAAAGTTCTTCATAAGTCTAAGCTTAGTGGGGAAAATTATAAAATGTTCACAAACAGCTATAAAAACATTTTTTTCTGGAATTTAACTTTAACAAAATCCATATACCTCAGATAAGGTTCACATATACTTAATATGCAGCCTACAAAAAAGATAACTCTATAACTATGATTAAAAATTCTGAGTCTGTTTCTGAAACTAGAATGAAAAAGTACTTTTAAAGGATACCTAAGTTGTTCAATGACAAACTTTTTGCTGACCCGTGTAACTTTTGTATTCTGGATTCAGTGTTATTATAGAATTTTAATATGTTTTCAATGATACATCAATAAATTCCTATAATTACAGTCACCAATCAAATTCTAATTGTAAGTTCTTTTTTACATTATCAAAAAGTTGTCTGTTGATTAATATAATTAGGGACTCTAAAGTGTGTATGCGTGTGCCCTGCTCTCAACATACCTCATGCAAGGTTGTTTCCTCTTTTCACCCAATGCTGTTGGGTTTGGCAATGGCTTCTCATGACCCTAAACTGGATAAACGTGTTAAAAACAGATTAGTGGATGGGCTATGTGTTACAGTATATAAAACTATAGCGTCATAATTAAAAAATCATAGGTTCACATCTCAGTCTGGTTACTGTATGTGTGGATCTTTCACATTCTCTTCATGTCCATGTGTTTTGTGTTTTTTCTAGCATCAATCTATTGCTAAAATACATGCACATTAAGCTAATAGTGGCTGGGAGTATATTAGTGCATCCTGTAAAGAAATAGCATTCTGATCAGTGTTGATATCTGTCTCATAAATAAGGATACTATCTGTGAGCCTAAAATGGGTAACGTGGGATCGTAAAATGGATGGATGGATGTTTTATTTCATGGTCAGGTTTCTCTTTATGCAATTTTTCACATATATCACTACCTAAACCCTTATCCACTCAGTAACCTCTTTGATATTATATTGGATGGAACCCACTTGCTCAAAATTCAGGCTACCTAACCTGCCTTTGATTTATTGTTTATCACTTTTTAAATCAGATTAGTAATACAGTAGATCTTTTTTATATCGAATTTATAAATTTACTCCATAGAACTAAAGCTTCTTCGGGAAGGGGAGTTCACTATAACATAATATTCTCAATCATACTTAATAACTCAAGAGTGCAAGGGGCCACAGTTTACTTTGGTGATGCAGGGCACTAGGCAGGAAAAATCCTTGAACAGAAATCTATCTATTGTAGGGTCTACTCGACCCCCCACACACACACAGGTTCAGTTTAAAGTCACTAGTCAACCAATGCAGCATTTCTCTGAGCATGTAGGAGGAAACTTGGAGTACCTGGAAGAAAACCCACACAAATACAGGGAGGGCATGAAAACTACACACAGACCAATGACCAGGTGCCGGACTCAAACATCATGCTGGATCCATGAGGCAATAGCCATTGTCACTATGCTGCCACCATCAAATCACCTGGAATGAGATTACAAAGTAAGAAAATTATATAAAAGAGGGATACAATTATATAAGCAATATAATTCAAATGCATTACATTGTGAGCCCAGTAATGAAGCGATTTGTTGCTGCTGCTTAATGGATCCAATAATTTGTGTTTGAATACCACAGTCAATTGTTGTCTGTGTGGACTCTTCACATTCCCTTTTGTGCCCCTGTAGGTTTTGCAGCAATAACTTTGGTTTGGATACACTTCTACCCTGTGCTGCATTGAACTGGAGTAAGCAGTTCTATGAGTGTTTTATTTTAGCTGTCTTGTTGAAGTATGAAGTTATTTGAAAAGAATCAAAAGGTATATTGATAAGGTAAACAGAAACACATAACAGTCAATCTTTTCTGCTCATAAAGTATTATGCAACTAATACCTTAACAATAATTTTCTACTTTCATCATAATTCACTCTTACTTTTCAGGTATTTTCATAAAGCACAACCTTGATAAAGGATAGATATAAAGTTCTTACACTGGCATGTAAAAGTAGTTTTCAATGCCTATTTGCAAAAGTACTGTGCATAATCAAAGTTTCAAAATTATTTAATTATTTTGTTATAGCTTGAGTGGTAGGGGTGTAGTTCACTAAAATCTGTCTGACAGTTTGCTACACACATTTAATATTGCATTAACTTCAGTTAGACATGACAACAGAGACACCATCTTGGGGCTGTTGGTTTCCCACTTTAAAGGTGTACAGAGCACAACAATTTTACTTGCAGAGGTTTGACAGAACACCTCAAATCCAGGCAGCCTGTAAATCCAAGGACAGAAGAAATCTGCAGACAAGGCAGGAAAGGATCACTCTGCACAACTGAGAGCCCTTCCACATGTGTGTTTTAATTTTATTGCTAGTTTTTATTTGCTATTACCAGTATTACTTAGTTTGCTCTATCAGTCTAAAAATACAAACTAACACACCACTATATTGATATGTTAATTTGTGTGAATGTATTCATGCCAAATTATTTATTAAAGATTCATTTTTTGTTGTATGGGCATAAATAATAATTTATTTTTAAGTTTGTACAATTGCATATTATCATTAATATTTGTAAAATTATATGGTTTCAAGGATATCAATCTTTATAAGATTGGATGGGGCTGTATTTAAACTACCTGTTCAATGTCTGGAATAGAAAATCATATTGGTTATTGTTATATAGTTGCATAAAATAAATAAGACACCAAAAGTGCTTATGATATTTTATTAAATTAGTGAAACACAGGGACCTCCGGCCAAAGATATTCTTGCAATCAGTATTCTGTACTTGATGCTCAGCAGATGGCGCTGCTGTTCTTCTTTTCTCTTCCTATTATGGTCTATTTTTGTCAGGTCATTGGCCTCTACAATTTGTTTGATGTTTAGCAGAGATTCCTGGTCTTCTTTGTTTTTCCACCATGTCACTTTGTTTGCCAATCATTTTTCTGTAAGAGACCCATGAACGCTGGGCAATAAGCTGCTATTTCTTAAATATTTTGACTTACCACAACATTTCCAGAACAGTCATAAGCTTTCGCTCTAGAACAAGATCAATATTCAAGCCCCAGCAGTTACCTGTATTGGCTCTCCCTGTTTTGTATGCTGAAGAATTCATTACATTATTTATCTGTATAAGTTTCTCTGGAGAAAATTGAACATATCTGATATTTATTTAGCATGACTTATACCATCCTGCTTTCTGCAGCATAGCGTTATACCAATCATACACTAAGTAATTTGAAAAAACTGTCTATACATATTTTTACATTTCTAACAATTATAACAAAACAAACTTTGTCAAAAATGGTTAAGAAATATAAGTTATGACTGACTGATATGGAGAGAGAGAGACATTGAAATCAAAGAGTCGCAGTTAGGGCAGGTGATGGAAGGACCTTTACAGATGGTGCTGCTGTTGTGACCTGCTGGGCTGGCTGATTTGAGCAGCTGTTTAAAGCTGATCCTCCAGCTAGGACACTGGACATCTCTGGGTCCACAATTCCTGAGGCTGATCCTCCAATTAGCTGTGAACCACACAATCTCACTGAGATTGCACAGGTAGTGAACCAGCTGAGGGTAGGGAAAGCTGCAGGGATCTGTGGTATCTGGAGTGAACTTCTCCACTCTGGATGCAAGGCTGTCCTCCTGGCATTGCAAGCAATCTTTGCTTTCATTTGGGAGACGATCATCATCCCAACTGACTGGAAAATGTGACTTGTCATCCCTGTCTGGAAAGGGAAGGATGACCGCCTGGATTGTGGCAAATACAGGGAGATAACACTGCTCTCAGTGCCGGGTATGGTCTTTGCTAGGGATATCCTCAACAGGATCTGTGATCACTTGTTCACCTACCAGTGACCAAAGCAGTCTGGTTTTAACCTAAGAGGTCTCCCATCCACCACATCCTACTACAGAGGGTTCTCATTGAGCTCAAATGCAAATATCAGCAGAGTTTCTTTGCAGCCTTTGTCGATTTTTCGTAAAGATTTTGACTCATTTGATCAATCTGCCTTGTGGGACCTCAAGAGACTTTGCAGGATCTCCCTGGAATAGCTGGATAGCTCCAGTGCTGTGTGGAGTGAATGCAGAACCACTGCATTTTTCCTAGTTGATTCTGGGGTTCATCAGGGCTGTGTTCTTGCTCCTGCTCTGTTCGATACTTGCATGTACTGGGTGTTGGGCAAGGTAGTGGGGTCCAGCTGTTGTGGGGCATCTGTTGGTGAAAAAAGATTCACTGATCTTGACTTTTCTGATGATGCCGTGATCGTCGCAAAGTCAATGGAGGCCCTGAGGGGTCATGAGGTTAGTGGAAAGGAGTGGGTGGAGCTCCCCATATCTCTGCAAAAGGTCTGTCTTTAGAATCCTGGTGTCTCCTGTGTTGCTATATGGTTGCGAGACATGGACGCCATCCAGTGACCTGAGAAGAAGACTGGACTCCTTCGGAGAATCTTTGGGAACCGCTGGTTTAACTTTGTGTTACTCATGGAGTCCTGTATAAAGTATATTACATAAATTGTGAGGCAGCGTCAGTTATGGCAATACGGTCATGTGCCAAATCCACAAGGGTGATCTGGCTCGCTGGATCCTCGTTGTTGAAGACGAGAGCAGCTGGACCAGGCCAAGGTGACGCCCACGTAACACCTGGCTGTGGCAAACAGATGATCATTTCCGGAAGGTGGGACTGGACGGTGTGTCTACCTGGGGGTTGCCCACCGGGATCCAGAGCAGTTTGTCCTGTGTTGGGTGCAGCAACACGCTGTACCAGTGCATGCTCACCAACCTGACCTGATTGACTGAAACGCAAGATCTCAATGAATCTTGACCGCTGTAGTACAGCAGGTGTATTGATGTATCACCGCTAATAGGAACAACAGTTAATGCCGCAGCTATTTGTGTTCATCTGTGAATGTGAGAACCTTGTAGTACGATTGTTTGGGTCCCGATACTGCCGACGGTAATGTTATGAACGTTGCAGTGTAAACATACAATGTATACAGTTGAATAGTATCCGTTTATTCAAAATAATTGCTGCAGTCCTTGCCGCGTAAATACCGCACACGTGCAGGTTAACACGAGCCATGGCTTATTATTTAAAGTGTAACTTGCTCAAAGCAGTTTCATCTACAAACCACACAAAGGCGCCTACAATGCATATTTAGTGGTTAAACCATATTCGGTTCTATCTGTCCACTTTCAGTTATATTAATATTTTTATTGCAAGATATTTTTATTCAATTTTGTTATGTAAAAGAAGAGATCGCACATGCGTGTTCGTTGTAAAAAAAAAAAAAGGAAAACAGCACAAAATAAGGCCACCTTCACAAACATCCGCACGCACATTAGATAGACAGTACTCCTGAGTCTGTTGAGGTCAGCTCGCGTATATTTGCGTACATTCCCTTTAATTCTCGCGAGACTACCAACTCTCTAATGTGAGCGGAAGTGCGTTTAGACTTTCTTTTCCGGCGGCCGTGGTGGATTGTGGAGAAGGGTAAGTGTCTGAGGGAAATCTTTTATGCTTTAATCTATAGTCATCCGTTTTTTTGGAGCTCCAGATACAGTTAAATCATAATAATTTGGACGAATAGTATACTGAGATGTTTTAAATGTGAATATTATGCCACAGTTAGGTAGATAAAAGACTTAACTTTCCGATCGAAGAGAGAGAGTATCGCTGAAGAGTATGGCTTTGGTGGCACAGAAGTCTGCAGAATTCAGCAGTGCCTAATGAGAACGTAACAACATTAAACGAGTTAAAGGGATAAATTAACTAGTAATTGATCACCAATACGTTGGACTAAAGAGAATGTTTATTTGCTATACATACCCAGAGGTTTGTGAGGCCTACACACCATAATTGCCCTGAGTTGAAAACCAGAGGTACACGAGGGCCGACTCGAGTTCTTCGTGCACTCAAGTCGTCTGACATTAGCGGGATTATTTGAAATTGTAAATTTGTTTGGCCGTGGATACATACCGTTTATCCCCTTTAACGGTTGTCGTCAGTGATGACCCTTGACATCAACTCTTGGGGAACTGCACAATGTTATCTTGTCTGTTTTGTCCACATTACAAACATGTAAACGTTTTTACACAAACATGGGCAAAACTGTAACCAAGCTTAAGCGTTCTAAAAATAAACATTTTGGTCAATATTGCCATTAATTTAAGCCTTTTATATATTTCCTTGAGTTTTATGTTTTTCAGAGTTGGTGTTATTCATTTGCCTCAAAATTAACATGTAAAGAAAGCAATGACCATCAAATTGACATTTAGCTGCTGCCAGAGTTCATGTGCGGATTTCTCCCAGCATGGAGTTTGTATGTTCTCTTGGTGTGTATGTGGGGATTTCTTCCCACATTCCAGACATGCAGCTTGGATGGATTGACAATGCTAAAATGTCTCTTGTGTGTTCACCCAGTGATGGACTGTCAACCTGGCCTCAGGTTGTCTTTGCCTTACACCCTGTGCTTTTTGGGATAGTGCCCAGCTTCCCTAGGACCATGCTCAGTATAAAGCTACTTTGGAAAATGAATATAAAGAAAATGCAACTAGTTATGATGATACTGTGACAATAAAGGTTTGCCGTATGTTTGGGAATGCAAGTTTAGCATCAGTTCTAATTGATTCTTTTGCTTTTTAATTAAGCAAGAAACAGTAATGTGTGTGATTTTTATTTTTTATCTCCCCCAGCCACCATGAAGTTAAATCCATTTGTTACATCATCCCGAAGAAAGAACCGGAAGCGGCATTTTAATGCTCCTTCCCATGTTCGCAGAAAAATCATGTCTTCTCCACTTTCAAAGGAGTTGAGGCAGAAATATAATGTGCGCTCCATGCCCATCCGTAAGGATGACGAAGTACAGGTATGGTGGTCCTGCTCCTGCAATTATTCTTTTTCTCTCCGTATTAGTCTTTAATCATGATGCTTACGGCACTCGAGCCCTTAAGTTGTTTTTAACAGGTCAGGGAGTGGAGGGTGAATATTATTCCATGTTAATCTGATCTTAGTTGTAGATCTTGCATTGTTTTCTAGCTTTCAGAAATGTCTGAGTGAATCTTCTGTAGTTTTCGGACGTTTGTTTTTTCTATGTATAATATATATACTCTGCATAAACCCAGACATCATTGTGTACTTAACATTTTTACAAATTCATATGTTAATGTATTTGAATGAGGGGGCATGAGTCTCAAAAGATTTTACTTTGGATACTGTTTTTCCAGACTATATCACAGTAGATCTGAATCCTGTGTTCATTTTCGTTATTCTCTCCAAAGAAGTTTATTGCTCGAATGCAAATAAAAAGTAAATCTTTCATTTTGGCACTTGCATTCATCAAGTCAATATATTTTTAAGACATGCCTCAGTTTGTCTGATTGTCTCAATCATTTTCTTTAAGATGAATATTCTTTTCGTTAAGATGAATATTTGAGAACATAAGTGGATGCCATCCTCCCTAAAGAGTAAATATGTCTAATTAAAGAGAAAACAGTAGTATTGGAACAAATCTCGCAGTGAAGGCCACATGTAAAACACACAGTGCATGGATTTAACTGGTGTTCTAATAGTACAGGAGTGGTGAACTGTGCAAAACAATGGGTATGACCAAGTAATTTTTATTTATTTTTTTACTTGATACTCGAGTGCATTAGGGTTAGACACTACATTTTTAAACATTTCTATGTTTGTGGTGCTATATTTGTTAAATTAATGAATGTGCACTGCTGAAAGAATTAGCAAGTAAATGTTGGGAAAATTGGATATTACACTAACCACAAATTGAGTAAACAAAAACAACTTTAAATTGATGCAAAATGAAGAAATATGGTCATTTTATAACTATGGTCTTGCGTGACGTTATTTCATGACATATTTATTTTGGTTCACCGTGACTGTGTAATACATATGCATAACTAATACAGCTGCATGCCTTAAGCTGTTTGTGTTGGAAACTTATAAAGAAAAACAATTGGTTTTGTATTGTTGAATCAAATACTTTTTCACCTGTTGTATTTTAATTGGTTATTAGCTGCATGATTGCCTCTTATTCGCAGGAGCCCACTTCTAAGCACTCGTATTTGCAATACTCAATTTTTCAAACGTTTGGTGACACACTACAGTGTTACCCTGTTAATGATATTGGCAATACTAGTCATGCTTTTTTTCTGATGGCTCAAAATGTGGACCAGCAACTGTATTGATAAGGTTTTATAAACGCGCATAAATATCTGTATGCCCTATTGCAAACTCGGCCTAAATATGCTTCTCCAAAATTAATTTTCACATTATAGACACCATAGTTGCAGTAATCCACCATTCATCTTTTAGATACAATGCCATCCTGTACAAATGTACTTGCATATTGCCTACATTCTATAAAGAGAGGTGCAGGACTATTTAAATTGCATACATTGTAGTATGATTGCTATTTTAAGGAATATGCAAGCCTTTGTGATGTGTCATAATTACAGCCACAAATCGAACTGGTTTGATTTTTTTGTAGCAAGTCACAGAGTAGTTGGTCTCAGTTGCTGACGGTGTCACTTTAGGAGATCTGCTGCACAGGAGCACACCGCTGAATTGCCTCCAATTCGCTACAGCATTTTCTAAGATTCACAATGCTACAACTGAAAATAGCTGGAAAAACCACATAATGTGACACACTTTTTGAGTTCAGTTTTATTTTGGGTCCTGTGAAGCTTGGGTAACTTGCAATGATGCATTTGCTACTTAACAGCCAAATGACAAGACACTGGCCACATTTAATGTGGTTCCACCCATTGGTTTGTTCATTACAGTTTAGGAGCTAATGTGAGATTTGGTCCTGCTATGCAGTGGGTTGTGTTTTGATGAATGCTAAAGAGCAAGTTGGGTTTGGTGCGGATATAGGCACAGTAGATAAAATCGAATGTGTGCTTGTCCCTGCACCAAAATCTACTAATGCCTTTTTTGTCTGTAATGTTTCAGTGGTTTTTTAATATAGGATAAAATCAGATGCAAAATAATTTAAAGTATTCTTCCTTGGATTTTTTTTCATCCTTGCATCTTTTGCAAGTTAAAGAAGCAATTATCCCCTTTAACAACAACCACATTTCTCCAATACTGCACTTCTTTGACCTTTCTACTAGAAGCATTTTGTTAAGTGATTGTATGTTTTTCTCTTTCCACTAAACAGTACCCATTATTTTGCAGGTCGTCAGGGGACACTACAAAGGCCAGCAGATTGGCAAAGTTGTCCAGGTTTATAGAAAAAAATATGTAATCTACATTGAACGTGTGCAACGTGAAAAAGCAAATGGCACAACAGTCCATGTTGGCATCCACCCCAGTAAGGTAGTACTGTCTTCTGCTTATGGCTAGTTTTGCCTATGTAATTACTGTTTCATCTCCAGATTTAGTGGTTTGGGGCTTTCAGTACCAGCAAGAGCATACTCTGAGATTGGCAGTTAATGTCTTTTATTGGTGGAGACAAATACACAGTCAGTAAAAACGAGTGTCAGTGTCCCATAATGTAATTTGTTTGCAGGGCTTCCTCTTCAAAACTCAGTGTAAAGTTTTTATGTAAACAAAATAGTCTGCCTTTGCATAATTTAAGACTTTTTCTCTCACTGAAATGCTGAATGGCATTATAGAGTAATGAGCACTCATTTTGTGTCAAATGGTATATAGTAATCCCATATTTTAAAAATATATAGCAGCATATGAAAGTGGATTTTAACATTGACATCTGGCAATTTCAGAAGTTTGTGTTGGCAAACAAATGTTTGCAAAATGGTTTTCTTATAAATTAATATAAGCAGTAATTTACCCAAATATGAGCCTTAAGAAATGTCTGACAGTCATGCAAGCATTACAGCCAAGGGAATCAACTAGGTTTCAAAATAATTCTTTTATTAAGGGTGATTTACTTTAAGTGATTTATGTGTGGATAAAAAAAAAAATTTAAATTGTTTTAGTAATTATGAAATTTCCATTCTTGAGGTTATAGCGAAGCCAAGTTAAATTTCTGGTTTGACTGCACATGAAACATTAGTCTGTTGCAAAATGAGAGGATTTAAAAAAATCATTATTTTTTCTGGGATTAAATAAATTGTCTAGTGACATTCCAAGTATCCCAATATTTTAACGGCATACACAGCTGAGTACGTTCAAATTGTGGTTCTAGTGCACTGTGTTTTTATGTACATCCTCGCAAATAGAAAGGCCAGTTTACAGGAGAACATAACTGATTACATTTTCCTTGGGTTACAAGTGAAGCAAGTTTCCAGCTTATTTGTCCTAGTAATTTTTTTTTTCTCATCATGTTCAGACTCATGACCGCTCTCATCTTTAAATAACTGTTTACTGTTAGGACATTGAAAATGATTCTTCCTCAGTGCATTTGTTAAAACCCTTCTTTACAATTCAACTGTTTCATTCCTAATGTCTGAAATTTCCTGTTTTCTCCAGCATGGTATTTTCAGTAATACCACTGCTGTATTTTATTTGCTTAGCTCCTTTGTGGCTTTTTCCTCACTAACATTGTGTATTAACAATCTGGTCTAGCACCATTCACATTCATGTTTAAAAAGTCTTGTCTTGGAATGATACATTATTATTGTTCAAACAATAATTTATACACTCAAGATTAATTATATAGGTTAAGTCAGAATGATGTTAACATTTGAATGGTGGAAACAATTTATTCACAAAACATGCTTCATATGCGCAAGATTTACAGGAATGTCTCAACCTGTCCATCATGTTCAACACATGTACCTTATGTGGCATATAAATTGTCCACAAAATTGTATATATTTATATACATAGCAGTACCATTAGTGTTAACATAATTTTGACTTGCGCTGTGTGTGTGTGTGTATGTATATATATATATATATATATATATATATATATATATATATAGTGTGTGTAACATTATTTTTGTTTGCGAGCGTACAGATAAATTTGACAGTTTAAATTCAGTTGTTAAGATGGAGACAGTGGTGAGTTGTTGAGTTTTAATTAATATTTCTAATTCTCATTCTTACAGGTTGTGATTACCAGGCTAAAGCTTGACAAAGATCGCAAGAAAATCTTGGAACGTAAAGCCAAATCTCGTGCTGATGGCAAAGAGAAGGGCAAATACAAGGAAGAAACAATTGAAAAAATGCAGGAGTAAAATTGTTTGGATTCTGTTAATATCAATAAAGACTAAAATTTGGAATTTTGTCTGTTGTCTTTGAACTTTTAAGTTTTAAGAGCACTTATAAACAACATTAATGTGGAAATTGAGATTTTATGTAAGCTGTTTTTTCTTTGCCGTGAATGCTATCTTAATTTGAGCTAATTTTGTTTAATTCACAACATGTGTAGGCTAATACTTTTATTTAAAATCTGCCAGAAATGTTTTGATACTAGTCACAATTTGTATTGCAGACTTGGCTAACAGTTTAAAGAATAATAATCAAGTTTCTTCCGAATGTAAACTAGAGAGCTACAGTATGTTAATATTTTTGGAATGAAAGTTGTAATCTGATTTTTGACCCACATCAAAGTGCCTAATACCATCTTTCTGCTAACACTTGGAAACAAAATGAGGCTTTTGGCTTGCTTCCACATGTGTTTTTTCCATTGCAAGCATGAATATATAAAAGACATTACTTCCACTGGAATTGCATTACATGTTAAATGACATGGTTTCTTACCTCACTGTGGATATGAAGGAAACTACTGCAGTGCTAATTCTTTCTGCTGTTTGACATACTATTGCTCTTTAAGGCAGATCCTTCTTTTGTAGGATATGTCATTCCTGGCTGGTGTGATATTTTTATTAATGTGTCGGGATGGAGAAATTATTTTTCTTAGCATGCATTTGTGTGTACATGTAACATTTTACAGTTTGACTCAAGAAGAATCCTGAGATTTCAAATGCAGATGAAGATTTGACCAGTAATAAAGTGGTGAAGTGTCAGCATGCATTTCACTGCAGTCTATATGTGACAATGACTTAAAACATCTTGCCTATTAACTTTAACCTTTGTGTGGTGAAGTCACATTGTAGCCCCACTTAGCGTTGACATGTAGGGAAACAGATGCTTGTTGGTGGATTCAACTTATGGGCTTTACATCAAAGGTCTCCAGGACCTTTTGGGTTTGCACCAGCACAGATTTGAAAGCAGAATGCTGAAAATTCAGAGCTGGTGTGAAAGAAGGGTTTATCTGCATAGGTAGGTTACCTATGGTAAAATGGATCTGAGCTGGCTCAAAACAGGGATGTAGAAATTGTATGAACCAGCACTAGTCTGCTTAGTGTGGTGCATTCAGTCTGTTCCTACTGCAGCTCCTACCAGCAAAACAAGTTGCATGAAACCCAGATGTATTGTTTAGATTTCCTTGTTTGTTACGCAACCTAAACTATTTGCTTTTCTCAGAAATAGTTTGCTATGCGGTATTGCAGTGTTCTCCAAACATAGTCTTCGGTAAATACTGTTTACTCAAGTCAAAATTTCTTTTCTCAACAACCCTTGATAAAATATGCAACAGATGGTTATTCCAGGAGCAGTGAGCAAATAAACCACCCTGAACAGGGCAGCAGTTCTTTGTAGGGTGTACTTGTATAAAGTGCCACCTTAGTGCTGCCAATAAAACTAACCTGTATGTGTATTAGGAGGTAATAATAAAGTCCATGCTTTAAATTCCACACATGCAGTACGTTGGCCCAGACTGGAGCCCAAAACCTGAAGAATGTGGTTTGAAAGTTGATGAATGGGTACTGTTTGTTATAGCTTTATATGCAAATTACGTTTTTAATTCTTTTCTGTTCATTTTTTTATTGCATGCAAATTATTTGGTTGTTGACATCTAGGTTATATGGCTATTTATCACAAACTTAATGTGCATGTGCCAGATCTTAATTCTGTCATTCTCTGAAAAAAAATAACACTGCATAATCTCCAGTTAGTTTTGAAGAGAGGGTTGGTTTTTTATATTTAGTATTTTCTGCATATATTGGCTTTTCACTGAAGACTAGGGTTTGATATCAAAAGATGAATATCAGACGAGTTCAGAATTTCTGTTTTCATTTTCTGGTATTGATGTTAAAATTTGTTAAATATAGGAGATTAGATCTTTTGTAGCAGACCACCCAACTTCTTTGGTGAGCAAAGATATAGGGAACATGTGGGTGTTTGTTGTTCCCTTGGTGTGTCCTGTAAAAAGATGAGCTACATAAGTTCAGGAGACAAAGATTAACCTCTACCAAAATAGCTATGGAGGAAGACAGGATCTGCTCATCATCCAACATATACTGTACAAGCTCATCTGCCAAGCATCAGAATGAATTCAGAAGTTTACAGGAACATCTTGTCTGATAACTTACAGAGAAAGGCATCCAAACTAACTGAAATGAACTTCATCATGCAGCAAGACAATAATCCCAGATAAACTGCCAACTCAACAAAGGATTTCATCGGGGGGGAAAAGGTGGAACGTTTTAGACTGGCCAAGTCAAATCGCCACACCTTAACTCAACTGAGCATGAAGAGGAAACCCTGAAACAACCAACAATTGAAAAAGGCTGCAGTAGCAGCCTGAAAAGCTGAACAAAAGTAGAAATCAACCATTTGGTGATGTTGATGAGTTGCAGGCTTGAAGCAGTTGTTACAAACAAGAAATATGCAGTCAACTATTAATATTCCTCCCAAAAATATATATTTTTATAGGTTACTTACCTAATGTGTTTTGTAGTGATGACTAAGAATATTTTTTAGTCTTGTGTTTTAATGATGATAAGACAGTTTTTGAAAGAACAATGCTTTATGGTGAGCAATGCTGAACCACAACAAACAATACCAAAGAACCCATGAAAAAGAAAAAAGTTAATGTTATTTGAGTTGCATAATCCACGATCATGTATATCATATGTTCAAAATGTGTATAATGCATGCCTTTTTTGCTGAACTATTATTAAATAAATGCTTCTTGACAAATTGGCACTGGGCATAAATAGGAAATGCAATTTGTAAAGGATTAAGCTTTGAAAATGAAGATGAGTTTCATATCAAAAGCTCAGCCCCATGTGAATTGTGTTTTCTGTTTATGCCCAGCACTGATTATTTTTCAGGAGCATCTATTTAACAATAGTTTAGCACAAATGCCTGCGTTTTGTATGTTGTAAACATATAACTGGATAACTGATATGTGGGTTATGGGACATGAGTAATGTGAGATTTCTTTTTTCATTGTGGTTTTTGATAATCTTTGCTGTGGTCTAGAGCTGGTCACCATAGAGCTCAATTCTGTCATAAACTGTTTTATTTTGCACTCCATGAAAAGCTGAGATTAAGATTGTGTCTTGGTCATCACTACAAAACACACGGGGTAAGAAACATTTTTAAAAATATCATTTTTGGGCTGAGTACTCCTGTATTTATTATTTAAGTTTACTTTAAGTCTATCTGTTTCTATATTTTTGCTTTGCCTAAAAGATTGGGTGGTTTGTTACAAAAGGTGTCATCTTTAATATTTTTAAACACCTCTAGATGTTAATACCAGGAAATAAAAGCTGAAATTCTGAACTCTCATCCCAATTTCATCTTTTTATCTCAAACCTAAATGTCTTCTGTGCATAGGTCAGGGCAGGTCAGGTTGGGGAGCATGCACTGGTACAGCAGGTTGCCGCACCCACCGCACAACAAAACAGCTCGGGATCTCGGTTGGCAGACCGAAGACACGTGGTCCAGCCCCACCCTCCAGGAATGATCTGCCAGATGATATGTGGGCATCCCCTTGACCTGGTCCAACCGCTCGGGTCATCAGAATCAGGGCCTCGTTCTGTCTCCACTCTGCACAGCACACACAGTACTGGTGTACAAGCCAGTGTTCCGTTGATTTGTGTTGTCTTGGCGAAATAAGCTACACATGCAAATATTTACACGTTTAAAAGTGAAAACGTCAAACGGAATATAACATTTTTATGGTATTACTCACCATCAGCCGAAATTTCTTTCTAAGGTTGCAAATAGCAATGTACTTCGGCTTACAACCACAACAATGCTGAAAAAAAAACCAAATTAAAATGGGAAAGGTTACATTGGGACATTGAATACGTTTGCACCTAATAGCTTAAACGACAAATAATAATTTAGTAGGGTCTGTTTTAAATCAATTTTATTTTATTTATTGATTCAAGAAACAGACTGTTTAAGCATAAATATACTACGCATGCGTAGAAGCACATTTTGCTAGGTTGCGTGGTTTGACATGATATTCAGCAATTTAGGGGAGATCCCACGTAGTCTGTGGATGTCCTACATGGCAGCTCGATCAACTGGGTCGAACACTTTACGAAAATGTGTACAGTGTACAGCAAAAACAAATTAAATGTCCTTGTCATTCCAATATTTTCGATGGCGGCTGTAAGCGTATATTATTTTTGAACTCCAGTTCAGTTAAAGGAAGAAATCAACGTCTGATTGAAACAGTCTCTAAAATCTAGCAAGCAAAACGTTAACCCGAGACCGTGAATGGAAAACACTGCTGTATTCTTTTTTCAGTGCATAAAAATTGAATCATCTAGCATACGTTCCTGCTCGTCATTCTTAGATGCTGTATGCATAAAATGAGTGAATAAAGTCGATTACCAAAAAAAAAAAAAAAACTGTCCACGTTAAGGATCTGCGCATGAGCATTTCCGCCCTCCGCGTTCACGTGACGATTGCTTTCCTTCGGCTGTTGTAGTCTGGGGAGGGTCGGAGTTTTCTTGTAGTTTTTGTAGTGTCTGTATACCTACAGGAAAAGCGATTGCGGCGACTTTGTGTTTATTCTTGCAAAGAAAAAGTGAGAAGAGTCGACTCGAGAAATGGCGTACACGGGTTTGACGGTGCCCATTATCGTTATGTCTGTGTTTTGGGGGGTCGTTGGTGGAGTCGTCCCCTGGTTTATTCCCAAGGGACCCAACCGAGGGTAAGTTACTTTATTGTTGCTGTGTTGTCGTATACGTTTCACAGTTTTTAAGGAAAACTAATTTGAATTTATTGATAGAGAGTTAATAGCCCCGTTTCACGTTAAAAGTTCTAAACTCGACTTGTCTCGAGCGATTTTGAAACTGAAGTTTGACAGTTTCTGCTTTTTTGACCCCACTAAGGTGGACAGGGAAGTGTCATCCTGTCACGAGGGCTTTGCACAGAAAAACTTAATGAAAAGTGGGAAACGTTTTAGAAAGGTAGTCGCCGCGAAAGGCGCTTTTGATTAAACCATGTGCATATTGTGTATTTATTTAGCATAAACATTTGAAAGTACAGTTTAACCTGTTAGTCCCCTCTTGCAGAGTTACGTTTAGTTAGGTGACTCCTTAAACCAAAGCGACTTGCAGCCCGGGAGTGTATAGCACAATGCTTTTTATATCTCTAAAGCTGGGCGAGTAGAAGTGAATCCAAACCACTGTGTGACTGTGAGTCAGTAGGGAGGACTAAACGGGCAGCCTTGTGTGACGCCGTCGGCCATGGTGTGGTGTAAGCACATCGGCCTTTTAGGAGAACGTGTCCCAGTTCCCTCTGATAAAGTAACAACCAAAAGCTGCTTTCGGAATACGTTTTTCTTATATCGATCTTATGTTTTATTAAAGAAAGAAGATGCTGTAAAAACTCTAAGTGTCAATGAGATGTGGATTTTTTTCAGTTTCAGAGTTTTTGCCATTCACTGGCGTATAGCAGTGTGTAATGTATATTGACAGGTACGGTAACTTCTAAGTATGTAAAACCATTTAAAATACCATTGAAGAGAAAATATTTGAAAGAAGATTTAAGAAAATTCTTATTCAGTAGCAGTGGGAGGATTTGAACCATCAGTCGTAAGGTTTAGAATAAAGTGCCGTTGCCACAATGTGACACAGGTACAGAGGGACCATTTAATGATCGGTACGTGTCAGTGATGTTGCCTGTTGCTCCTGTGTCAGTTTCTTAAAACTTGCTTTGGTTGTTGACAGCTGAGATGAAGTGTTTGTTGTTAGACCTGTATGATCCAATGGTGTAGTGAGGGTGTGTTGGAAACGACTAGGGGATGTCTTTGTTCAGAAGGAATTAACCTTCAGAGAGGTCAGGGACTTAGAATCTGAATGGGTGTTGTTCGTTCAGCACCGCAGTACTGGAGCCAACTGCAAAAAGCTGCATTTTTCCTCCCCCCTTCTTTTCTTTGAAAATCTTGCATACCTTCTCATGCTGTTGCTGCTTGATGTTAAAAGCTAACATTGAGACAGACTAAAGCTGAAGGTGAATGAAAAACAACTTTAATATAGTTTCTGGAACAACAGAACCCCAATGACATCAGTCCGTCAAACTCAAAGCAAGTTTAGGAAACTGCTGGCTGTATAGTAATGAATTGAATTTCCTATAGTGAAACACTTGGTGATTGACTTGTGTCCTACTCTGAGCACTTTGTGACTGGAGAACCAAGCATATATTACAAAGAAAGGTCAATTTTCTTTAACCTCGACACTCTGCTCCTGAAATATAGTATTTTTCTTATAACCGAAGATTGTCCGTGCTTTGTATTATGTGTTTCAATCCACAACACCACCACTGTAAATGCATTTAGATTAAAAGTTACAAAATTTGAAAGGTTTTATCTTACTGTTACCAGAATCGTTATTTTTAAGCACTTCAGCTTCCTCAAAGTGTTTCTCTTTCCATTAGTCAGGCTGATCAGTTCCTTATGCTGTGTGGTGTGAATGTTCCATTAGGCACTTGGGTGTCATTTTACCAGTCTGCAGTACTTTAATGTGGGCATTGGCAGCAGACTTGGGCTCATTTGAGAAGGGCTCTTTTGGCTGTAATTTGTATGGCTTTGTAGCCCGGAACATGAAAGGACTGTTATCAATCCGGACAGAGAACTTTTGCCACCTTACCTTGGATTTTGAAAAAAAAAAAAGCCAATTCATTGGACTGGTGATTAGGGAAGGGGAAAATGTGCCTTGATATGTAAAAGAACGTTGACCCATTTTCATAATAAGAGATTGAGTCCCTCTGTGATGAAAATGAGGATCTGTAACTGAAGGTTTTGTTAAAAAAATGGTCAGCATATCTTTCTTTTGTCGACAAATGTCTGTGTTTTTCACAGAATTATTTTATGTGTAGTACTTTTTCAAGACACATCCAGTCTGAACTAGGAATTCATCACAGCCCAGTGAATGTATTCTCATTTTAATGGCCGTCTTTTCTCCTTTATTTTCAGGGTTATCAACACTATGCTGGTGACTTGCGCAGTTTGCTGTTATTTGTTGTAAGTATAAACACCCAGCCAGTCCCGTTCTCTGTGTTTTGGGTATTGATCAGGTTTGTGCAGCCTGAGGCCAGTTTATACTGTTTGTCATCACTTTGCCTTCTATTCAGTGGACAGCAACACTGATGACCTTTACAGTTGCTTTAGCTCATTCCAAAAATGCTCCCATTTTCTGGGATAATCCGCTGTGGTTAATAATCTAACAACAGGGAAAGCATATGCAGTGAGGTCTCTGTAATTCAAAGCACATGTTCCTACAAAAGTTCCAGTAATAAAAATCTTTGCTTATTTCTTTTAGATACTGGTACATATTTGTTTCTGTTATTCATACAGCATCCAGAGTAGAATGGCCAAGTACTTGCTGCATGTAGGCTACAGTGTTTTGCATGATGCTGGTTCAAATTCCATTACTGCCAATTTAATGAAAGACCTTTGTCATCTTCAACCTTTCTTTATTAAACATATCATTATTTAGAATTAGAATATACTTAATTTGTATGATGGCAGTATGGAATTATGCTCTGGGCATTGGATGTTTTTATTCATATATACAAAAAATACCAGTGCTCCAGTTGTATATGTGTGCATTCACCATGTAAGTTGTCTTGGGTAAAAACAACACCCTATAAAAGAAAAAAACACACAACACAATTGTATTGATGTTTTAGTGAATATGTACAGATTGCCCACAGTGGTGGGTTTTTATTTTTTCTTTGCTCCTACTTAGCTAAGACTTTGATAGATCCTCCCTTTTACCCAGTACACTAGGCTATGGTTCCTCCTAACCTTGTATTGACAACGTGTGCTCAGAAGAGTATGGGAAAAGGTAACTTTAATAATTAAAAATGCATTTAGCCTTATTTTGAATCTTTAGTTTTGCTGATTTTGGATTTACAAATAATAATAGAAATTGTCTGTAACCTTTTTTTTTTTTTAACCTATTATTAAATTAGGTGTATTTTTTAATTGATGGTGTTTTAAATAGTGTGGTTATCTTATGTAAAGGGAATACATATTTCTTTTGTTTTAAAGTTATTTTAGCAAAATGAACTGGCCAATTTGGAATCAAAAGTTAACATGCCGTACACATCTTTGGAGGCAGCGAGGGTGACCAGAGTGCCTAGCAGAAAACCCACCTTGACGTAGGTGGAGCATGCAAATAGACAACATGAGATTCAACCCAGGGATAATGAATCTGAGAGTTGGCAGTGCTATCCACTATGCCACCATTCTGCTTCTAAATTAGGTTATCAGTTTACAATTAATAAAACTACTGCTATTTACTTTTTAAGTTATGACTAAAATAAAGACCGAGTACTGTTTGTGTGGAGTCAGCACAAGCTGTCTACATGGGTTTTCTCATTGTGTTTGAGTATGTTTGATACAGAGACCAGTCCTCATTGGGACTTGGTCTCTAAATTAATGTTTTTATGAAAACCGAGGTTCTTAATTGTTGATTTATTTAGTTATTTATTTTCATTTTACTCACAAGATTTGTTTTATCCTTGAAAGTTATAGTGGCCTAGTTTATCCCAGATAATATTGGACTTGCTCACTGTATACTGGCGTTCCTAGATGTAAATGATTAGTTTGTTGGTCAATATTCTGGGTGTAGCCCTGAAAGAGAAAAAATAGCAGCAATTTTTACAAGTAAAGCATATTTAAGTCTCAAAAATGCGAAACAGACCATGTTGAATAATTTTCATAGAAAATTAACAGTAAAGTAAAATCCAAAGGTTTGACATTTGCTATCAAAATCCCAATATTTTTGAAGCTGTTTTCTCAGAGGTTAATCTACACTGTGACAGGTTGCTCCTGACCTCGCGCCTAAAATGTAATCTGTGTCTGTTGACAAGTCTTACATTTAGTCCTGAAATGCATAACTTTAAGAAGGGTACCACAGGAATGCTGATCTCTATTTAAGATTTCCTGAGAAATGGTCGGTCTGGTGGTAACTTTTGCAAAGCGATACAGCATGTCATTTGAAATCTGCCATTTGCACTGCAAGAACTATGCTTGCGTATTAAGTGCTGAATCAGATCTGTTCACTTAGAGTATGCTATTGAAGGGTCCTGTTTCCTGTACTGTTCAGTTTTCACAGAAAGGATAAGAAGGTACAACCACAGACTGGAGAGTGCCCAGTTTTAGAGCTAGAGGATTACGTCTCGGCCATTTGGAGATGATGATGATGACCGCTTCTCTTTGTTACACTGTGTTCTGGATGTAATGTAGTTGGGAAGAGAATGTTTATCTCCAAATCTGACAATAGTGGCGTATTCACTGCAGTTAATAGATGAGCAGCTTCCCCCAGTGGAGGAGCTCAGTTATGGTTGGGCCTTGTTGATGAGTAAGAGTAGAAACCACCTTGAGACTAACTGATGAATCAGTGCACCAGTGATAGTTTTGTGGATGTTGTACTGGACAATGTTGGTGAGTCAGGAGCTAATCCTTGAATAAAGGATTCCCTCACCCATCCTCACCTTTGGTCTTGAGTTCTGGGTAGTGAATGAAATAATAAGATTCTGAATATAAGAAGCTAAAATGAGATTTCTGCGCCAGGTTGCAGAGCCCATAGTCCATGAGAGGGTGAGGACCGTGGCAGTAAAGGATGACCTCTGTGTAGAATCAGTGGTTCTCCAGATTGAAGGAAGGCAGTTGAAGTAGTTTAGATATTCTTGCAGGAAGAAGCCCAGAAGGTAGACCCAGGACACACTGGAAGGATTATATCTCTGAGCTGCCTTTACAGTGTCTGGGAATTCCACAGAAGGTTTTGGAAGACAGGATAGGGTAGGTAGAGGTAGCCCAGCAACTTTCAGTATACAAGGGAGCAGCGTTGTCATGGGATGTCAGAACTCAAATAAATACGGTATACTTTTTTGAGCCAAAAATGATTACCATGTATGTGAATGAACTGCATTGGAGGTACGAGTATTCTAAGATAAGAATTAACATTCAAGAGGTCCTTTTGCTAACTACACTGAGTGCCACATGGGGGAGCTGTGAGACAGAAGAAGCAGCAAACATGGTATAAGTGAAATTGGCAGTTTATTTATTGTTTTTTTTTTTTTTAATTGAGCATAAAATTCCTTTTTGTATTGCTTTATTTTACCTACAGTAGTGTCTTTATTGATTGCTATTCAGTGACCTTTGGTTTAATTGAAGGAACAAATAAGATGTATATGTGCTTTTATGTGATATCTTTTCAATGTGATTTAAATGAAAATTGCTACTCTAGCATCTTCAGTTCCAAATTTAGCTGGAAGTCATGCATTGGTATAATTCTTGCAAAGCAGATTCACGTCAGTTAATTATTTTAGTTATTTATTGGTTTTGTGCATTGGTAGTTAACAAGAAAGATAAAACCAGATGGAACCACCTTATAGCACAGCCCTCTATGGCATTATTGGTTCTAAAATAGCATAACTACAGATCCAGGCCTACAGTACGAGCCTTGGCTTGTGCTGTAAAGCAATTCACTCTTGCATTATGTAGGAGTGAAGGGTAGTACCATTTGAAGGTACAAGCACTGTGATACAGCAGCAGCATCCATACTGGTTCTGAATTGTCTACAGTTTAGCAAAGGCGTGCAGCAGTCTTTACTGAGATGCTCATTTGGAAGATACTGTGTAAAGGGGACACTTTGAAAATTTCACTTTCTTGTCTCACTCTTTGTATTGCAGCTGGCTAATTGCAATCCTGTCCCAGCTTAACCCACTCTTTGGACCACAGCTCAAAAATGAAACTGTCTGGTACCTTTATCACCATTGGCCTTAAGTGGCTTGGCATTCAGACCATGGTCACTAATCAGGTAATATAACTGCGTATTCTTCTATTCTATCTAACATAATCACAGCGGTCAATGTCTGTTCAGTAACACAGGTCTAGTGCAGTGGTCAAGCTACTTAATCACTGCAGTCAGTGTATTACTGTCAATTGCCTGGAGAAATACACTATTCTGATCTGTTGCTTGTAGTAAATACTATCCTATCTAGACCTTAAGGTAGTGTGGTTGACTTGCACCAATGAAAGGCTGAGTCTTTTTTTTTTTTTGTACCCTTGAACAAACTGTCCATGCCTAGCACTTCATTGAACTTAAGTGTACAACACTTATTTTGTACAATATTTCAATTAACACCTTCCCTTTAACTCTTTGAGGGCTGAATATTTCTTCCAAACAAACACCGTTTTCTGAAAAGTACACAAAGCAATGGTTACACACATATATCACCATCAAAACATCTGTTACCGCAAGCTGTGGCCAACAGTTTGCTGCCTCTTGTGGACTGAGTCACTCAGGGGCAGTCTGGCAGCTGGCAGGCTGTCTTAACGTGGCAGTGGTGGTCATGGTCGCAGTGCAGTGCAATCTGGTTTGTCCCTCCTGTCATCATAAGTGGCGGTCCTACTCAAGCGCCTCATTTGCTTTTTCAATCTTGATCTCCAGATCACTTACATCAAAATCGGAGTCCGACATGTCGGATTCCAATTCAGACATAATATGCAAAACGCCGCCCACGGAGTATTTTGCCTTGGCATTTGCTTCGATCTCTCGTCAAATGTTGATGCCATTTTTGATTTTGTTTGCTCTTCACTACTCACATGAGTTAAGGGAATCTTGGTCAAACCAACAAGGCTAACTTCCCTCCTAGCAAAGTGAGTCAAACTAAATTGTAACATTAGGTTTTGTCACCATTTACAGTTCATCATCACCCTCAACCCTTCTTGTTGACAAAAGTCATCATCCACCTTGAAAGAGTTAAGAGGGCCTATGCACCTCATTTTATCATTTTGATCCCCTCTTTAGAACAGATCATGAGCCCCAAAGCTAGAGCTTGTTTCTGACCCATACTGTAATTGACTCTTCACCCTTACGGTGTTTCTGCTTTTCTGTCCGCTAACGGCTTCCTATCTGAGATGGGTTACCTCAAAAACAGCAGACTTGGGCTTCATACCATCACAGTTTGCTGATCTTACAACAGTAGAAAATAAATGCTGGACTGTTCTAACATTTTACATTAGCAAGGTTTTAATTTTTCATAGTTTAACTGTTGCTTAATACTGTATAATTTCATGATTTGTGTATTTTTTCACTCCTGCCAATCTATCTACAGAAGAACCCAAAATGCCTTATTTATATTTAATGACTTAAAAGTGCATACATGTATTCCATTGAAAACTTTACATTTAAGGAGTGCATTCTAACAAATATGTTACCTTGATAAGATGCAGATGTGTGAAGGTTTTGATTAATTGAGGATATTAAAGGAAATTTAAATTATTCAGCATCTCTTGGAATGCCAAGAATGTCAGGTTGATCTTCAAAAGGTGTCCATTTACAAACTGATCAGTGGCATAAGCTGGTCGCTGATCAGAGAAGACATCAGCAGGAAGATAGCACAGTAACTACACAGTTTGTTTGACTGAAATGGTGGATGTTTACATTGTGTCATCAGTAAGTTAGGGTCCCTGCAAATCAAGCATGGCCTTAAGAATGCCACATCACAAGTTTATAAAGAAGAGGACAAGTAAAGTTCTGTTTTTCAGAAAACTAAATGGGAAACTTAAAATACATGACAAGATGTACTGATATTAAAGTATTTGACTATCAGTGAAATTGGAATGACTGCATTCATCAAAATGAATGAAAGTGGTTATGTATACAAGTGTGGCCTATGATGGACAGAAATCCTGTAGAAGCCTGAACATTCCTTTTTATTAAGGGCTGTTGGAATAAGCACTGCCTTTCCACAGCACTACTGGATAGGTGGGTTAGAAGTTGGATTACAGCAGAAGCGGGAGTTTGGCTTTCAGTGTTGATCATGAATTGGATTAACAGGGTAGATGTTCCCATACCTTGTTCTTACCAAAGAGCTTCACATTTTAATAAATTGCTTCTGTATTTTGATTATTTGAAGGGTGGAGAACTTTGTTAAAGTTATAAATATCTAACATTTTGATCATAATGCCTCAAGTTGTAAATAAAGTCCAATGACATTGTATGCTTTCTACACTGTTAGGTCAAGTTTCTTGTTGCATAGGTTCTGATACAACATAATGGTACCCTTTTAGTCACATCTTTTATCAATTTTCTTTGCCATCTTAACCATAAAACATGAACGCATTTTTCCATGAACGTGTTTCAGTTTTGTAAGTGTTGTTAGCCATGTTCCATTTCTCAGAGTAGCAGAGTGGTGACTTTCTTTTCTTGGAATGGTGATTACAACCAGAGCATATTTATTAGAGAGCTCAAGGCCTTCCAGTAATGTAATTTTTTACATTGTATGCATGGGGGGGCTGCTAAATAATATAAATATCACAGTTGGGGTTAACATTGACATACCATAAAGCTGAGTTGATAGAGTTGTTAGATCTTCAGGTCTGTATCTGATTGGCTTGGTCTTTGCTTATGTTCATTTTTTTTTCTTGTCTCCCTTAGCCTTTACACAATGACGCCTTTCCAAGGACTTCCACCATTAAGTCTTTCTTCACAAACATTCCAGATGAAGCAAACTTTTTACTTACCGCTGCCTTACTCAAAGCGCTTTCTGACCACATTAAATATTTAAGAGTGTCCTTTATAAAGTTTGTTTGCTTTAAATCTAATTTTAGGAAGAGAAGGAAGAAACAAAATGCAGATATAAAGCATTACTTGGCCCGGAGTTTGCCTGTGGATGTACTACTGATTAAAACTTTGCCAGGTTTTTTTTTTGTTTTGTTTTAAATAATTCAATATTCCCATTTAAATGATTTATGAAACAGTTTAACACAGTGTTGTATAAAGGTACAGAGGAACTGGCAGAATCAATGAAGCTTAATGTTAAAATATTTATTTGTTAATTTGGATTATACTTGGAAAATGTCGCATTGCCATGATTTCTCTTTCATGAAATAAATGCAATCTTGTGTTTCACATTTGTGATTTAAATTACGTTTATTAATTCATAAAATCCCATTTGAGGCTCCCTGTCCCATTTTATTTTCCAGATGGTCTGAAACAGGGAGTGTTTATTTGCCTGCAAGGACAGAAGTTGACTAACACTTTTTCACTGTTGTTCATTTTTATACCCCAGTAATTGTGCTGTGGTGAATCTCCACTTGCGGTCTAGATCAGGGGTGGGTAATATCGGTCCTTGAGGGCCACAGTGACTGCAGGTTTTCATTCCAATCCAATTTCTTAATTAGAAACCAATCCTTGTCAATCTCAGACCGTATTTAATTTTATGGTTTGTTGCTCTGCAATGTAAGGTCTTATATCGTAGGCTATCATCCAAATGATTTGAAGCCTAAAAAGGATAATTTTCAGTCTGTCACATTTTCTGTTATGCATTTTATCAAATCAGACAGTGTATGATGAACACCCAGAGATATAAATGGAAACAAGCTAGATGGAGAACTATTGGCTGCTTTGTCATTTACATCTTATTGTTAATAAGGAGCCATTAAAACAAAGAATGCAGCTGTTTAAGATTGAAATAAGTAATTAAGGGTAGGGAACCTTAACAAGCGAGACCACTAACATGAAGCATCAAAATGTCACTTAAGCAATAAATGCTTCATCAGCAATAATTGACTTCTCATTAAGAAACCGAGTTGGAAGAAAAGCCTGCAGCCACTGTGGCCGTCCAGGACCGACGTTGCCCACCCCTGGTCTAGATGTCTGCTGTTAGTTTGTTTGGAGACTCTTTAAAACGTTCCAATGTGCATCTGTGTTCTCTGTGATGGACTGCTGTTTCACCTGGTAATAATTTCTGATTCATACCTATTGCAGCTACAGGATGGACTCAGACTCCCAACACTAACTGCTGCCAATAGTACTTACAGGTAAAAAAGGAAGTATAAAAATGTATAGATGGCTATAACTAAGTAGTACTAAGCATTGAAACACTTGCCTGTGCATTTCTGGCTCATTTCCTGCATTAGGCAATCAATTAATGCTGAGAATAATGACCCTTTGGAAAATCATCTACTTTAAATTTCAATAAAACAGAAAATTCAAAAAGAGTTTCCACTCTGGCCCACAGAGATGTAAACTTGCAGACCCTGGTCTCTGGTTCATTTCTCTGCTGCCATGGATGCCTTGTAGAATGATTTTGCATGTTCTCCCCATGTTCTTATGATTTTCCCCCAGGAATTCAGGCATCTTCCCATCCTCTGACAGTCCTGCTCTTAGGCTCAATTGGCAACTTTTCATTGCCTTTTTGTGAGAGCTTCTTTGATAATACCCAGTGGCAGATCCAAAACTGGTTTCTTTAGTTTCTGCCATTCTGTATTGTAAAAGGTACATTAAAAAATGGATATTAGTAATAACATACTAATACAGTAATAGATTTACCAGAACCCTTCCTAGAGCTGGCCGTCCGGCCAAGCTGAGCTACCGGGGGAGAAGAGCCTTGGTGAGAGCAGTAAAGAAGAACCCAAAGATCATTTTGGCTGAGCTCCATAGATGCAGTCAGGAGATGGGAGAAAGTTGTAGAAAGTCAACCATCACTGTAGCCCTCCACTGACAGCCCGCATGGAGTTTGCTAAAAGACACCTGAAGGACTCTGAGATGGTGAGAAATAAGATTCTCTGGTCTGATGAGACCAAGATAGAACTTTTTGGCTTTAATTCTAAGCGGTATGTGTGAAGACAACCAGGCACTGCTCATCACTTGTCCAATACAGTCCCCACAGTGAAGCATGGCGGTGGCAGCATCATGCTGTGGGGGTGTTTTTCAGCTGCAGGGACAGGACGACTGGTTGCAATCGAGGGAAAGATGAATGCGGCCAAGTACAGGGATATCCTGGACAAAAACCTTCTCCAGAGTGCTAAGGACCTCAGACTGGGCCGAAGGTTTACCTTCCAACAAAACAATGACCCTAAGCACACAGCTAAAATAATGAAGTGGCTTCACAACTCTGTGACTGTTCTTGAATGGCCCAGCCAGAGCCCTGACTTAAACCCAATTGAGCATCTCTGGAGAGACCTAAAAATGGCTGTCCACCTACGTTTACCATCCAATCTGACAGAACTGGAGAGGATCTGCAAGGAGGAATGGCAGAGGATCCCCAAATCCAGGTGTGAAAAACTTGTTGCATCTTTCCCAAGAAGACTCGTGGCTGTATTAGCTCAAAAGGGTGCTTCTACTAAATACTGAGCAAAGGGTCTGAATACTTAGGACCATGCGATATTTCAGTTTTTCTTTTTTAATAAATCTGCAACAATTTCAAAAATTCTTTTTTTTGTCTGTCAATATGGTGTGCCGTGTGTACATTAATGAGGAAAAAAATTAATTTAAATGATTTTAGCAAATGGCTGCAATATAACAAAGAGTGAAAAATTGAAGGGGGTCTGAATACTTTCCGTACCCACTGTATGTACTGTAGATATAATATTAAAAGGTGATACCCCTACCTTAGTGATACGGCAGTAAGAAATTCCATAGGAGAAATAAGTTAGCTTTCTTTAATGACAGTTTACACGGCATAACACATGAAGGATGCCAATGGCAAGAACCCAGTTCAGGAGTAGAGGCCCAATGTGTAGAGTCTGCCATTTCCATTGTGCAGTGGGAGGGTTTTTAGGATCGGATGATGTTATCTTCCATCCGTCTATTGGCTTCAAAGGTGCGCCGGGCAATGTTCCAAGGCTTTGTACTCTTTCTTCATGTGCAGGCCTCCACTTCAGTGAATCATGCCATTCCAAACAAGGCAAAGAGGATACAGTTTCATGCCGAGTTTGACACACAGAAATAGTATACAATGGTCCTCAGTCTGACTGCCCATTTCGCAGTTGCCCCTAACTGTCTTGAATTAAAATGCTTGCCTAGCAGTTCTTATATGGTGAACCCCTGTGCTAAATCTGGCTCTGTGTCAACTGTGCATGTGAGCAGAAAAAGGCAGATTTATAAAATATATTTGCACAGAGCACAGTGACATATTCAACGTATACACTTATTACAGCACTTCTCAGGATTAGAAACCAAACTGCAGTAAAAACAAAGGTGTAATTCGCTCAATGCATGCAGATAACTCTAAATCTCTTGCCCTACAACCTATATATAGCCCAAGGTTTGACACAACATGGTTTGTTCAGCACTGCTTAAAGACAATGCTAATGGCCCTATATGAACAGAACAAGTTTTTAGGGACCGGCACGTTTATTTTGACCTTGATGATGACTGGCTTATGAGACAATTTGGGCTCCCAGGAGCCATTTTCTTGGAACTACGTGCTGAATTTAATTCAGCATTAGAACTACAAACTGTCCAAAACCAGGTTGTACTTTTTCATATATTTCCAACAACAGACACCTACTAGAGGGACTGACAGGTCAGGAATATCTCAGTCAAAATTCATCTCCTTCATGCCTGCTATGCTGGAAGCCATAAACCAACTGACGAGGCACTACATTCAGTTGGCATGTGGTGTGGGTGTACAGACCAGCATAAAGAGCTATTTACGGCTGCATTTCCTTATGTAATTGGGGCAGTTGACTGTACTCATTTGCAAGGTGGGCACCTACCTAGAATGAAGCTGCTTTTGTTAAATGGTGAGATTCTATTAGTGCACAAGTCATCCATGAATCCAAGACAAGACTGATAAAACACTGCGGCTCAGTGGCCTGCGTCAACCCATAATTAATTTATTTTGAGGGAAAGTAGTGTTGGCAGATGACTTGCTGACAGTGCTGTTTGTGACGGCAGGATGCATCAGGCCAGGGGAGGTCTGCAGCATTGTGACTGCATATGTACGAGCTTGATTCGCATGGTCCAAAAATGCATGTTTCAAGGTGACAACTGAGCAGGATTTGAGGTGCATTCGTGTACGCACATTTAAGAGACGATTGTCATTTATTAAGCGAGCATTCACATTTGCATACAGCAGGTTTTATAATTCTATTTTTTTTTTTGACGGACACTTTCTCATTTGAGTCCACGCAAAGTTTAATAAATCAGATCCCAGGTCTGTACACTTGAGTACCTTCATTTTAAAAACAGCATATTGAACAGCCTTTTATTTTTTTTTTTTTGGATTTCAGCTTTAGAATAACCTGAACGAGTTAACAACTGTTGAGGTAATTAAGGAATCAGTGCTGTTTGGGCTTTTGGGGATACTGATTTGCAATCTCAATATAATTATTGCATCAGATTAAATTAAATACCGCAGTGAAATGTCAGTCCTTCTCATCAAGGTCCTGCTGTGTTCTTGGTGCTTTTTATCGTTGCTGCGCCCGCTAATGTCCTTTGACAGCTCAGCCTTCTGTTTTGTTATCATGCGCTCTTTAAAAACAAAAATGCAATTAGTGATTTGGGAAGCCAAAATAATGACCAATAATAAAAATATAAGTGAGAAAACTCCTAGTTCCTGTTGGAGTAGGATGTACCCTGAATCAATCAACCTTTGTTGCTTTTGTTTGACTTTTTTCCCTGAGAGTACCATCACACAGTTTACTTAGCAAACATGAGTACACGAAAAGATCCCCCTGGACAAGAAATGATTTCATATTAATTTGAAAGCAAATCCTGAAGAAGCATCCGTATTACAATGGTGCGGCTATTGTCAGGTATACACTGGTTTATATCTAATGTTTGGTAGAGCGGCTCGGTGCTCAGCAATGCTCTTTTACAGTCCAACAGTGCTGGGTCCAAATCCTGTTCCAGGACCTATCAGTGTGAGGTTTGCATGTTTTCTCTGTCTCTGTGTCTTACTTGCTTGCTCCCTATTTTTTTTTTTTCTTTCATGTCGCAAAACCTTACATGTTATGTTCAATAATGAATCTAAATTGGTCTCATGTTTATCCAAGTGGGCCTTTTGATGAAATGGTGTCCTCTGTTTTATTTTTTTTCTCCGGCCGTCTGGAGTTTTTTTTTGTTTTTTCTGTCCCCCCTGGCCATTGGACCTTACTCTTATTCTATGTTAATTAATGTTGACTTATTTTATTTTTTTACTTTGTCTCTTATTTTTCTATTCTTCACTATGTAAAGCACTTTGAGCTACATTTTTTTTGTATGAAAATGTGCTATATAAATAAATGTTGTTGTTGTTGTTGTTGTCTGTGGAATTCCTTCTCAACAATTGTCCAGTGCTGCCAGGATCGCTGCTAGCTTCCTGCTGCCTTGAACTGGTGTGGTAAAAGATTGACAGATGGACGGACAGATGTATACAGAATGCTTTCCCCTTAGTCCAGGGGTGTCGAACTCCAGGCCTAGAGGGCCGCAGTGGCTGCACGTCTTCATTCTCACCCTTTTCCTAATCAGTGATCAGTTTTCACTGCCAATTAACTCCTTTTCCCTTCATTTTAATAGTCCTGGTTTTAAGGATTCAGTCATCTGAATTGATTCCTTCCTTCTTTAAATGACAGCCAAACAGAAATGAAATGTGAAACGAGCCAACAGACGAGCAGCTAAACTGGGATTTCAAACTCCATCCAATTTCACTCCAACCAGTCTCTTAATGAGAAGCCAATTCTTGCTGTTAATTAAACCCGTTATTTAATTCCACAGCTTGTTGTTGCTCTCATTCTGCCATAGTGGACATTTCCAAAACTGTTGATTTTTCTGTTTTTTCTAAGAACACCGTCAAAATGTTTTGGTGACCTGAGCAGATCAGCCTTACTGAGGCCATCACCTTTCTTTATTTTCAGATATTGTGTGATGGGCACTATGGAGGAATATTTCGGACAAAATGAAATAAATAAATAAATGCGTAAATAAATAAAAGTACTGTGAAATGTGAGCATAAATAAATAAATGTGTCATGAAATGAGAGCCTTAATAAATAAATATGTCATGAAATGAGAGCATTAATAAATAAATGTGTCACGAAATATGTTTTTCGTTTCTTATTTATTTATTTATTTCATTTTGTCCGTAACATTCCTGCAAACCATCATGAAATACGACTTGAAATAAAATCAAAGTTGAGAGGGTGGGCTCTAACACGCCCTCTAGATACTGATTGGTGAATCGATAGCACAAGAATTAATTAGAAAAATGCTTACTATTAGCCGATGAAATGGATTCTGCTGAAGATATTACGTATTTCAGAGAGAGAACTGAAGATTTATCGGAAGAAATTACAATGTTGGCGGCCCTTTTAGAACTGAGTATTTGACCCTTGTTTTACGAGTAGAAAGTCAGTTGCATATTCGCAGCTACTTTTTCAAACAACTGTACAGCTCTGATCAGTGGTAAAGTTGTTCAGTTCAAAATATTAGTTGGAGCTGCTTTGAGCATTCCATGTCAAAGTACCTAAACTAAGACAGCCGTTGCAGCTTACCGTATATCAAACTGGCTCATTCGCCTTGTGATCGTCTTCTCCGATACACCATATAGATCTGCAATCTGTCGTACTTTTAAACCGCATAACAGAAGGTGTTCTATTGACTCAGCTGGAATGTCAAAGGATGGACGTCCAGAGCAGGGAACTGTGTCACCTGAACTGGAGTGTAGGGAGTCCGTTCCACCTGTTCTTCGATAATTTCAAAAACAGTTTCATCTATATCGGAGTCTAAAAGGGCCGCCAACATTGTAATTTCTTCCGATAAATCTTCAATTCTCTCTCTGAAATACGTAATATCTTCGGCAGAATCCATTTCATCGGCAGTAGTAAGCATTTTTATAATTAATTCTGGTGCTATCGATTCACCAATCAGTTACTGAGAGTTAGAGCCCACCCTCTCAACTTTGACGAGTGAAAGTGACAGTTTTATTTCAAGCCGTATTTCATGAGGGTTTGCTGGAATGTTACGGACAAAATGACATAAATAAATAAGCAACGAAAAACATATTTCGTGACACATTTATTTATTAATGCTCTCATTTCATGACATATTTATTTATTAAGGCTCTCATTTCATGACACATTTATTTATTTATGCTCACATTTCACAGTACTTTTATTTATTTACGCATTTATTTATTTATTTCATTTTGTCCGAAATATTCCTCCATAGGGCACAGGTGAGCCGGTCATGTGGTGACTCGTTTTGTGTCTCATTACTGTTTGGCTGCTCATTAAGGAAAAAGAGACAACTAAGGTTGTCTTTGTCGCGTTAATTAAAACTAAGGCAAAAGAAGTGAATTAGCAGCAAAAACTGGTCACTAATGAAGAAGACGGTTAGAATGAAAACCTGCAGCCACTGCGGCCGTCCAGGACCGGAGTTTGACACCCGTGCCTTAATCCAAAGGTAATGCTGTTTGGGTGGTGGGTGACTCTGAACTGGCTCAGTGTGTCAACAGAATGATTTTTTGAGTTGGTTCAGAGAACAGGTGGGAGTAAAATACTTCAGTATTAACTCTTCAAGGGGTCATTGCCATAAAGTTATTTTGTACTTGTGAATTCTTATGTTAATAACATGCTGGAATGTTCCATGTTAACAACATGCTTTGGGACATTGTCACAAAGATCTTATATAAATAAAACGCTTGAATCCTTCCTCTCCCTTGCTAAGTGGGAATTAAATGGTTTATTTTTTTTGTTGTACAGAATTTCATTAGATTATTAGAAAGCAACTGTCTTCTAATGTAATACGCTACCATGGCTGTCCGCTTGTCTGTCCAGGATTTGAAATCACCTGTAGCCTGCCAACCGT
Organism: Polypterus senegalus; assembly: GCF_016835505.1. Classification (NCBI taxonomy): domain Eukaryota; kingdom Metazoa; phylum Chordata; class Cladistia; order Polypteriformes; family Polypteridae; genus Polypterus; species Polypterus senegalus. The sequence continues at coordinate 53,067,322 of NC_053166.1, forward strand.
TTGACCTCTTGACCTGAAATTTGGTACACGTGATGCCTACTATCCGCTTTTGGGGTGATGATTGACCTCCACGGTTATTCCTCTTTTTATTTTTATTTTATTTTATTGTAGAATTAACTCTCGGCAGCAGCCAGCAGGGCAGCCATGCGGCACATGCGTATGGACGCCTTTCTCATCCCGGGTCTTGTTCAAAAAGCAGACGCCATCTCCTTCCTGTTGTTTGTTTTAGACTGGCCTACCCCTACTACAAACCCTGAACTTAAGGTTTGTGGGCATAAGGCCAGGTACACCAGGGTCCCTAATCTTAAAAATTTACAGTAGGTGCCTAATCTTAATGGTGGCGCAGTGGTAGCGCTGCTGCCTCGCAGTTAGGAGACCCGGGTTCGCTTCCCGGGTCCTCCCTGCGTGGAGTTTGCATGTTCTCCCTGTGTCTGCGTGGGTTTCCTCCGGGCGCTCCGGTTTCCTCACACAGTCCAAAGACATGCAGGTTAGGTGGATTGGCGATTCTAAATTGGCCCTGGTGTGTGCTTGGTGTTTGTGTGTGTCCTGCGGTGGGTTGGCACCCTGCCCAGGATTGGTTCCTGCCTTGTGCCCTGTGTTGGCTGGGATTGGCTCCAGCAGACCCCCGTGACCCTGTGCTTGGATACAGCAGGTTAGAAAATGGATGGATGCCTAATCTTAACATAGTGTAAGGGTGCCTAATCTTAAAAACAAGTAAATAAGTGGTGCCCGCTTTCTGAACAAGAGGCCTCATCGATACCACCTTCCCTTACCTCTTCATATCTTAAATCATTCTTGAGTAGATTGAAGACTTAAGTGAAAAATTAAAGAAAACAAGACTAAGTAATTGCAACACAAACACAGACTTAATCAGATTTAACGTGAAAAGACACCAATGAAAGAAAAGAAGTGGCCTGCTAGGGTGGAGAAAAGAAGAGCTGCTCAGGAAGCAGCAAGCGCATCAACCTCTGAGCAAACGAATGGTAAACTACAGAGAAAGAGCATGAAAACTAGGAATGCTCAAGTCAAGTGAATTCACTGCACATTATCATGCAGTGCGCCGTTACTGGTATCTAATAATTAATGATGTTTCAAACACACTAAAGGTTAACTGATCATATTTGTAGTTTACACTGTTAATGAGAAAAATTCCTTTTTATTTTTAATATTAGTTATCTGAAGCAGACTTGGCTTTTTCACCTTCACTTTCTACAGCAGGGGTCTCCAACTCCAGTCCTGGAGAGCTACCGTGGCTGCAGGTTTTCATTCTAACTCTTTTCTTAATTAGTGACCAGTTTTTGCTGCTAATTAACTATTTCCTTTTATTTTAAGTGACTTTTCTGGAGACTCTGACCGCTGAATTGATACTTTTTTCTTAAATGACACCTAAAGATAAATTTGATGTGAATTGAGTGAGCCAACAGATGACCAACTAAGTTGGGGCCTCAAACTCCAACCAAATTCACTTCATTCAGTTTCTTAATTTGAAGCCAATTCTCGTTGCTAGTTAAACCCGTTATTTAATTCCATGACGCTCATTCTGCCATGGCAGACATTTCCAAAACTGTTGATTTAATTTTTTAAGAGTGCTATCAAAATGTTTTGTGGACCTGAGTAGATCAACATTACTGAGGCCTTCAGCTTTCTTTATTTTCAGTTATTATGTGATGGGCGCAGGTTGTTGTTTATGTGTTGGCACATTTTGTGTCTTAATATTGTTTGGTTGCTAATTAAGGAAAAAAGAAATAATTAAGGGGCCTGAGTCTTAAGTTGTGCATCAATTAAAATTAAGGCAAAGAGTTAATTAGCAGCAAACTCTGGTCACTAACTAAGAAAAGGGTTACAATGAAAACCTGCAGCCACAGTAGCTCTCCAGGACTGGAATTGGAGACCCCTGGTCTAGAGGTTGCCATTTACTTGGGGTGAACAAAATCAGTACCTGGAGGGCCGCAGTGGCTGCAGGTTTTTGTTCCAACCCTGTTTCTTAATGAGAAGTCAATTATTGTTAACGAAGCACTCACTGCACAAGTGGGGCTTCATTTTAGTGCTCATGCCTGTTAAGCATTCCCCCAATGCTTATTTCAGTCTTGTACAGCTGTATTCACTTTATAATGACTCCTTATTAGCAATAAGATGCAAATGACAAAGGAGCCAGCAGTTCTCCACCTAACCTGTTTCCATTTGCACTTGTGTGACTTCATCAGGCTAAATTTGGTTTAATTAAACACTTAAATGTGACAGACTGAAAATGATCTGTTTTAGGCTTCAAATCCTTTAGATGATATCCTTGGAAAGGAAAACAAAATCTATAATATACAAACCTAACATTGCAGACTAACAGGCCATCAAATGAACTAAGGTCTGAGACTGACAAGGATTGGTTTCTAATTAAGCAATTGGGTTGGAATGAAAACCTGCAGTCACTGCGGCCCTCCAGCACCGACGTTGCCCACCCCTGGGTTTACCGTGTGGATGTGTATTTACTTTAAATGTTAAGCTGACTGATCTGAGAGAGAAAAGAATTCTGTTTGATACCGTTTTGGTGTATTTCAAATTATTCACAGATGTGTGTGAAGGAAGCTGTTAGAGTAATGACAACTGTAAGCGCGTTAGTGGAGAGCAGCAGAGTGAAAAGGCATCTGTGCCAATTGGGAGGTGGACCACTTCAGCCCTGAATCCTGATACTTTAGATCACTACACTATTTGTTGGTTTTCATTCCAACTATGGACAATAAGGGGGTCAAACATTTTCATGTTATTTGAAACAAGCTGGCAAATTAGTCAAACGAAGGATAAAGAATATGAAAAGGACACTGTGACCAGTCCTGCTGTAAAGTATGAAGCCAGTTCTGATAATGAATGGCTCACAAGTAGAACGGGCAGGACTTGTACTTACAGTATGTAGCACAAGCAGGTTACCTGAATTACTGGAAGCCTGTACATGCAGTCTTCCATGAGTTTTAGTCCACCAAGCACACAACATTACATGGCTTCTGCTCAACAGCATGGCTGGAATGGAAATAGCTAAAGTATGGTCACCCTTTTTATGAGTGGTTTGGTTTTCTTAACTTGTGTTTAAGGGATTGGACTGCAGAAGACAACTTGGCACAAGCAGATATGTGTAACTCAGCATTTGCCATGTTCTCAGTCAAGCTCTCTTTTTATTAGTTGCATGTATCTGTTACACAGAGAGCAGCAGAGAGCAAAAACAAGAAATGAAAAAGGCCAGAGGCACAGGTGTCAGAATTAGCTGAAGTAACTTGGCCCTTGGCGTACACAGCGTTTCAGTATCTGTTCCTCACTGGTCTGATTGGATGATGCTGGCATCCTCCGTCACAATGCAAATAAAAAACGAGGGCATCATGTCACGCTCTTTCCATGTTTCATGATCACTTGGTGCCCCAGATATTCAGTGTTTTAGCTGTTTTTGTTTGTGTGTTTAATTATTTTTAGGTAGCCAAGTGCCCAAGTTTCTAGTTTTTTTTTTCTTTATTATTGATTGTTCTTGCCTTGTCTTTTCATTTTACTATGCTTGACACTTACTGTGTTCAACTGCTAATATTCTCAAACCCCCTCAATCCAACTAAGAGATGTAGGTTTCCAGAGCCTTCTTAGAAGCAGACGGAAACAAACACCGGATAGAGTACCACTCCATCACAGGGCACCTGCACCCTAACACTCACATGGGCTCAGTTTAACCTAACGGACAATTCTGAGATTGTGAGAGCATGTTGGTAGTAGTTTGAAGTTTGCTCCCCATTTATGACATTATTAGGCAAGACTTACTACACTGAAGCCCATCACTTAGTAGGGTGGCATGGCGTTGCCTCACAGTAAGGAGACCAGGGTTCGTGGAGTCTGCATGGGTTTCCTCCCACAGTCCAAGGACATGCAGGTTAGGTGAACTGGTGATTCTAAATTGGCCCGTGTGTGTGTGTGTGTGCCCTGCGAAGGACTGGCACCCTGGCCAGGCTTTGCGCCCTTTACTAGCTGGGATAGGCTCCAGCAGCCCGCCGTGCCCCTGTTCATAACAACAAGAGATGGCAAATGGCTGGCATCACTTAGCATGTTAGAATTTGTTAAAATGATTTCTTCTCCAAAAAAAAATCATATGAGACTATGAGTAAATTAAATGATAAAATAACTTAAGATCACATTTGATAACAGTGCTTTTTGGGAATTATGGGACAACTCATGTAGACATAAGTGAAGTTTGTCATATAGTCAACCACTAATGAGACATGCTGTGTTATTACATACATGTGTGTAGCTGTGCTAGTCAGTCATTTCTGTTTCATATGTGCCTAAAGGTCTTCAAAATGATTTCTTTTGAAACCATAATTCAGACAAACCTTTGCATGTACTCCTTTAAAAATTGATTCTATTTTCAAATACTGTATATATTTTAAGTCTGAATCACAATCTGATTATTAGGTGGTTACCTACCAGGTAACGTTTGTGGTTGGTTGGCCAGTCGGCAAACATCCACCACGTCCTCTCAGTTACAAGAAGCAGCTCATAGACACATCATATTGTCAAAAGTATTGGGACACCTGCCTTTACACACACATGAACTTTAAAGACAACCTATTCTTAATACATAGGCTTTAATATGGAGGTGGCCCACCATTTGCAGCTATCACAGCTTCAACTCTTCTGGGAAGGCTTTCCACAAGATGTAGAAGTGTGTTTATGGGGATTTTTGACCATTCTTCAAGAAGAGCATTTGTGAGTTTAGGCACTGATGTTGGCCGGCATGGTGGCGCAGTGGTAGCGCTGCTGCCTCGCAGTTAGGAGACCTGGGTTTGCTTCCCGGGTCCTCCCTACGTGGAGTTTGCATGTTCTCCCCGTGTCTGGGTGGGTTTCCTCCCACAGTCCAAAGACGTGCCCGTTAGGTGGATTGGCGATTCGAAATTGGCCCTAGTGTGTGCTTGGTGTGTGGGCGTGTGTGTCCTGCGGTGGGTTGGCACCCTGCCCATGATTGGTTCCTGCCCTGTGTTGGCTGGGATTGGCTCCAGTAGACCCCTGTGACCCTGTGTTCGGATTCAGTGGGTTGGAAAATGGATGGATGGCACTGATGTTGGATGAGAAGGCCTGGCTCACCGTCTACACTCTAATTCATCCCAAAGGTGTTCTATCAGGTTGAAGTCAGGGCTCTGTGCAGGCCAGTCAAGTTCCTCCAAACTCACTCATCCACTTATTTATAGACCTTGCTTTGTGCACTGGTGAGTAGTCATGTTGGAACAGGAAGGAGCCATCCCCAAACTGTTCCCACAAAGTTGAGAGCATGAAATTGTCCAACTGGCTTAGTATGCTAAAGCATTAAGAGTTCCTTTCACTGGAACTAAGGGGCCAAGCCCAACCCCTTAAAAACAACCCCACACCATAATCCCCTCTCCACCAAACTTTACACCTGGCACAATGCAGTCAGGCAAGTACCTTTCTCCTGGCAACTGCCAAACCCAGACTCATCCATCAGAATGCCAGGCAGAGAAGCGTGATTTGCCACTCCAGGGGACATGTCTCCACTGTTCTAGAGTCCAGTGGTGTTGTGCTTTACACCACTGCATCCAACGCTTTGCATTGCACTTGGTGGTATAAGGCTTGGATGCAGCTGCTCGGCCATGGAAACCCATTCCATGAAGCTTTCTACGCACTGTTCTTGAGCTTTTGGAGGTCTGTAGCTATTAACTCTGCAGAAAGTTGGCAACTTCTGCACACTATGGGCCTCAGCATGCACTATCCCCTCTCTTTGATTTTACGTGGCCTACCACTTCGTAGCTGAGTTGCTGTTGTTCCTAATTGCTTCCACTTTGTTATAATACCACTAACAGCTGACCGTGGAATATTTAGTAGAGAGGAACTTTCATGAATTGACTTATTGCACAGGTGGCATCATATCACGGTACCACGCTTGAATTCAGTGAGCTACTGAGAGCGACCCATCCTTTCACAAATGTTTGTAGAAGCCGTCTGCATGCCTAGGTGCCCGATTTTATACTCCTGTGGCCATGGAAATGATTGGAACACCTGAATTCAGGTATTTGGAGTGGGGGGCAATACTTTTGACAATATACTGTATGGCATACAGTTTACAAATAATACAAAGAGTACATGACACATGCTTCACTCTTATTGGGGCTCATCAGTTGTACGCACTTTTGCACCCCCTTACAAGGACTGAACCTCAGATGCTGCTCCACAGCGACTGGTTTGTTTATTTGGCAGGGTGAAGATCGGAGTATTACATTTCTTAAGTCTGAATCGCAATCTGATTATTAGGTGGTTATCTATTTTAGTGATGCCACATGCCAAATTAAAAAAAAAAAAAACACAGATAGAACTCCTTGTGTGGTGGCCATTTTGGAAAATCATTTCATTGACTTTTTCTTGGGCACTGCCGCCCCAATCATTCTGATCCATTGCATCCAACCATAGCATGTCCTATTGCACATTTTATAAACTTTGAGGACAGAGGTTACATAAAAAAATCAGTCATGTTCCATCACATAGCATGTGTTACATTATCCAGACAACATGAATTTCATAAAGTCTAATGACTCGATTATGTGTCTTCTCTGCAATAAAGTGCAGCATATCCACAGAACTTGGCATTTCTGTACCACACAATGCAGTCAGGAGGTTTTGAGCAAATCATTTAAGTTGATGCTACAATGGTAGCATCCTGGGTATGACGTTAATCTGCATCCAGCCCTGCATGTAGGTCCTCCAACCTGCAGGGAAAAACCTGGGGGTTGGTAGCAGAATTGGCACTCCAGCCACCATTAAAAAACTTCACACTGTTCCTCTCCATCTGAAGTAGTGTGACGCTGAGGTGTCACCCGTTGCATGGCCACACTTGGGCCGTAATCTGGGATCCTGAGTTGGTTTGTCATGTGGTGGGTGCAGCAATGCGCTACAGTGGTGGAGCTGTGCCATGACAGTCAATAGTAACTATTCTTAGGTTTCTACCTATATTAAACAAGGCGGCAAAACTATCCATAATTTACACAAAATCTAGCACAGCAGAAATAGTAAACATATATTTTTATGTTTAGACATTTATATAAATAAATAATTTAGCTATAGAAAAAGATGGGGTGGCACACTGGTTAGTGATGCTGCACTAGATCTTCATCCATTTCTTGTCTATGTGTGGTTTGCAGGTGTTCCCTGTGTCCATTGTGAGTTTCTCTTCAAATGTTCCAGTCTCCATCCACATCTCAAAGACATGCATGTTAGTTTAATTCATGATGAATATGCACTGGTCCTGTATGAGTGACCGTGAATGTGCCCAGCAATGGACTGACACCCTGACTAGCGCTGGTTCCTCCCTTGTGCCTAAAGCTGCTGGAGTAGTCTCCAGTCCCTTGTGACTCTGATTTGGGTTAAATGGGTTTAAAGGTGGATGGATATAAAAAGTAATATCATGGTGGCGCAATGGTTAGCACTGCTGCCTTACATTTTCAAGCTTAGTATAAGTCTGGTCATTGTCAGTGCACAGTTTGCGTATTTAGACTGTCTTGGTTTTGTTTGTAATGACCATCCAAATAACATCCAAATAACATGCATGCCTTGTTAGTGAATGGTGATATGCTAGCTTGGTATGAGTCAGTATACCCTAAAATTGAGTCGGTGCTTCCTTTATACAGTACTCTTCTCAGTCAGGATATTTACTTCTGTTCTGTTCTGATCTGTGTATTGTATTGTATTGACCCCCTTCTTTTTAACACCCACTGCACACCCAACCTACCTGGAAAGGGGTCTCTCCTTGAACTGCCTTTCCCAAGGTTTCTTCCATTTTTTCCCTACTAGGGTTTTTTTTGGAAGTTTTTCTTTGTCTTCTTAGAGAGTCAAGGCTGGGGGGCTGTCAAGAGGCAGGGTCTGTTAAAGCCTTTTGCGGCACTTCTTGTGTGATTTGGGCCTATACAAAATTAAATTAAATTGTATTGTATTGTATTGTATATGCTCCAGTTACTTGTGACCCTGTTCTACAGTAGAAAATGCTGGTTTAGGAGAAGAACAGATTGTTAAATAGACGGAGTGGTGACTCTGTGGCTAAGGATCTGCACTGGCAATTGGAAGGTTGCTGGTTCGAATCCTGTAAATGCCATTAGGGACTCTGCTCTGTTGGGCCTTGAGCAAGGCCTTTAACCTGCAATTGCTGAGTGCTTTGAGTAGTGAGAAAAGCACTATATAAATGCAAAGAATTTTTTTTTTTTTTTAAATAGACAACAAAAGGGACAAATCATTTTTTTTACCAAAAAAGGCTGTAATTCAGCAAAAAAAAAAAAAAACCACTGAAACAAAGTGATGTGAAATAATTAACAGAATATGGGTTACAAAAGCACAAAGGTAAATCCGTGCCATTCTTAGACCTGCCTAATCTAATTCAGAATAGCAGTAAGCCATTGCCTGTCCTAAGAGCATCGAGCACAAGACAAGATCAGCTCTGGATTGGCCTCTGGATTATTGCAAGGCCCACCTGCACACACATCCACACTTGCACAAGGTCAGTTTGGAATCTCCAGTTGACCTAACCCACATGGAGTAAAAGCCACAGAATTTGGAGCCAAGACACTGGAGCTGATAGACACCATAATTAGCCACTACTTTAGTGAGCCAACCCAAGGGCATTGAAGCTAAAGCACATTTTAAGATACATTTCTGAAAGTGGAGTAAAGTTAATAATGCCAACTAAACTAAGTTCTTGCGCTTTATGATTCAACTCTAGATCTATGAGGTTGTGACGATAACCACTGTGGCAGCAGCCAGTTTCAGAATGTGAATTATTGTAATGTCAGTTACCAGCTGGAGATTGTTCAGTAGCTATGCACCATTTTTTTGTTGTTGTTTTTGATTTGACATACGTTATTAATCCCCAGTTGGAAACTGTCTTTTCACGTGATCGTTGGATGTCAGAGCGCAAGGTCATCCATTGTACAGCGCCCCTGGAGCAATTTTCATGTTAACAGCCTTGCTCAAGGGCCTAATAAACCATATCAGTGAGATCCAAAAATGAAGGCTCTTTATAACAACACTTTTGTGGACAGTTAGAAGGATAAGCAGAATTGTCATGACATCACTACCTTGTGAGGCATCTGTTGGTGAAGAAAGATTCACTGATTCACTGATCTTGACTTTGCCGACGATGCTGTGATCTTCGCGGGGTCAATGGAGGCTTTAATCGGGGCTCTCGAGAGACTGAGCGAGGACTCTCAATGTCTGGGCTTGAGAGTATCCAGGATAAAAACCAAGATCCATGGCCTTTAATGACCTATTGGGCACAGCCATAAGTAATGCGTCTGCCTATGGAGAGAGTGTCTCCCAACCTGAGAGGTTTACTGCGATATTTATGCCTCCGGGGACTCTTCCTATGAAGTCGGTAGACGGATTGGCAGAGTACCGAGGGTTTATGAGGTCTCTGGAAAGGGGTGTGTGGCATTTCCGATATCTCTGCAAAATAATGATGGTCCAATCTTTATAGTCCTGCTGCTTCTTATCTTGCTATATGGTTGTGAGATATGGATGCTATCCAGTGACCTGAGACAAAGACTGGACTCCTTCAGTGCTGTGTCTCTTCGGAGAGTCCTTGGGTACTGCTGTTTGACTTTGAGTCCCAAATGAGGCACATTACCTGCATTGTGAGGAAGAGTCAGTTACACCACTACAGCTACTGTATGTGACGTGATTCCCCGAGGGTGATCCGGCACACAGAGGACCCAATCAGCTGGACCAGGCCAAGGGGACACCCACATAACACCTGGCTGTGGCAGATAAGGGTGGGACTGGACCGTGCGTCTGCCTTGGGGGTTGCCAACTGGGATCCTGAGCTGTTCGTCATGTGGTGGGTGCACAACATGCTGTACCAGTGCATGCTCCCTAACCTAACCTGACTTGACATGACTACCACTACAACCCTTTACAAGTAAACAAGTTCTTCTGACGGTTATGTCAGTTTTGGATATGTTTAAATAATTTTCTTTTTTTTACAATTCAAGAATTTACAGTATTTACTCAACAAATTCAGACCTTGGCAGAGCTCTTTTGAAATCAAATCAAATTTTATTTGTCACATATAACTATGCACATAGTACAATATGTGGTGAAACATTCAGTTGCAAAACTCCAATACTGTGCATTTGAAGAATATAAAACGACCAACAATAACTCCATAATTATAAATTAATATCAATATAGACAATGGCAGCAGTGATGTGCATTATATTAATATTTTCCAAATTTACAACCATTTAGAAGAATAAACAATAGGGCATCAGATAGGCCTAGGCACTGTAATCATTTAGGATATGGATGGACTGTGCAAAGAAGCTCCTCCTCACTCTGTCCGCCCTGGTCTTCAGGCAGCGGTGACTGCAGCACAGAGAAGAGACCGTCATTGGGATGGATGCTATCACTGACCACACTACTATCTGCAGAAGCTTGTGGTCCTCCTACATGATGTCCACAAATCAAGCGGTAAAACTTCCTGCCAGGATGCTTTTGATGGTGGATATGTAAAAGTTCTTTAGTATCTGGGAGGGAAACTAAATTCCTTGAGGACACTAAGGGTCTTGGACCAGTTCAGGGCTCTACTGTATTGTTTTTTCCCACAAAAAATCCATTACATACTTGAAATGTTAAGCATTTACTTCACTTTGTGGTGTGTTAGTCTTTGTGTTCCATTAAAAAATAGGTTTTAGTTTAAATAGCATGTCCAACGTTTTTAACATTTTATAATTCCATAATTTCGGGCATTTAATAAACTAATCAAAAACAACTTGGTGTAATAAAGGGACTGAGGGATTACGGCCCACATTTGAGACCTGGAAGCAAGCAGCTGTTCATTCTTCTAGCATCCCACATGCCCTCAAAGACGAGCCGCAATGTAAAATCATCCATGTACTGCTGAATAAGGTCCATTTAAAGTCGTATTTCATTTTTATTGAATATAGTCATGTCTGTATTCTGTGCAAAATCATGAACGCCGACTTTCTGTCTAGACTGAAGATGAGACAACATCTCATTACCTGGTGTAAGGTGTGGCAGGCAGCAGCAGGCATCTCTGCTGGAAATAGATTCCTTTCTCGTGCCTGGCCAAGAGACACAGGAAGAAAATGGACCTGAAATGATGCAGGAGGTCCCCTGCCTGCAACAGAGTTCAGGGCATATGGTGCCCTGTAAGGAATGGGTACGTTGGTATGTTGGCAGGAATCAACAGAAGAACATAACCCGGCCAGCTTAAAGGAAGGAGAAGGGGAGCTGAATTATTACATACTCCCCAAAATGGCTAGATGGCAAGATACCTGAGGAGAGGTACAACCATGGACAACCGCAGGGTATGCTGGGGTTTGTGGTGCTGTAGAGCAGCCCTGTGAGGGTCCCTGGCTGCCACCAGAGTGTGCTATTATGGGCTATCCTCCATGGTCTTTGGGTCTTCTGACCAACCCGGAAGTTCTCTCATCGGGCTATGCCCTGGCACCGGAAGTATTCCCGGGTCTAAGATAAAAGGTATTGCCCTGCCACATCCAGAGAGTTGGAGTTGGGAGCACAACATTCATCTGTAGGTGTGGAGGAGAGGGAAAAAAAGGCAAAGAGAGGTATTGTGTATGTTGCAAGACCATTATAAGGATTACTGTGGTTAATAAATTACTTATTTGAGCCAAGGACTTGTCTCTGTGGTGGTGTCTGAGGTCTGGGAGGCTGCAGTACCCCTACTGTCCACACTCACCAATATTCTCCATTTTAATTTGTGAATGGACTGAGCTTAAACCAGGTTTACAGAACCCCTAGGAATGAAAATAGGATTCAAATTAGGGGTTTGAGGGGCTGCTTGTTCTCTGAACAGTGCCTAAAGGTGTCAGCCTTTGACATTTCACCATTAAAGTGTGTGAATTTTGAGAACAATGTTTGTTGTCTAAATATTATGCTGTCCAAACAGGTTTAGAGCAGTGGTGAGCAATGTCAGTTCTGGAGGGGTATTGGTTGCAGGTTTTATTCTAACCAAATTGCTTAATGAGAAGTTAATTATTTCAAATGAAGCACCTACTGCTCAAGTAACATTTTTCAGCTTTATTTTAGTTGTCTGCTTGTTAAGATTTTAAGCCCTTAATTAACTATTTTAGTCTTAAATAGCTATAGTTACTGTTTTTAATTGCTACTCAATACAACCAATGGTTCTCCATCTGGCTTATTTCGATTTACATCTGTATGTATTCATAATGAATACTCTGGTTTAGCAAAATACCTAGATGGAAACTTTAGAGAAAAAAGTGAAGGACTGGGTATTACTCATTACTCATCATTTCAATGATATCATTAGGAAGGGTCTAAGATATAAGACTGACCTGACATTGCAGTGTTACAACACTAACAAGATGAGAAATTATTTAAGATCTGTTATTTGCAACAATACAATATTGCTTCCTAATTAAGCAACTTCATTGGGACAAAACCCTGCAGCCACTGTGGCACTCCAGGACCGATGTGGCTCACTGTTGGTTTAGATAATCTGCTGTCCCATAATTCCCAAACAATTACGTGGAGAGCTGACCCCACTAAAGCCCTGCCAGACCACAATTTAATTGGTGAACATTAAACAATAAAAAAAATACATTTTTTAAAGAAATGGACAGCAAATTTGCTTTTTTAATGTTGAGTATGCTTGTTAGTCCACATGTAAAACTCTGAAAGCCATGAGCTTCCAGTCCTTTTGTGGCCGGGCACTTATAAAGTCTCAGCTTCCCACTTCAGCTGCCTCCATGTAGATTATGTTACATGTCTCAAATGTGCCATTTACAAGTGGGGCAGGTGCAGGCATTGCTGTCTACTTCTTGAATAAGCTGGAGTATTAAATTATAGGACTGTGTCGGTTCAATCCCCACTATTGTCTGACAGACTTAAGAAGGTAAATTAATCAGGAGGGAAAAAAATTATTCAAAGAACAATATTAAATATTTTAATATATTTCTTTCCTGGTTAATGGTACAGGACACTTGGCATTTGCACCATTAAATTTATGGACCATTTTACGTACAAAGTTGCGAGGTTACCTAACAACCATACAAACTGACAACTGTGGAGTACTTTTTATATATATATATTGCTCAAAAAACGTAAAGGAACACTTTTTAATCAGAGTATGGCATCAAGTCAATGAAACTTCCTGGATATTGATCTGGTCAGTTAAGTAGCAGAGGGGGTTGTTCATCAGTTTCAACTCCCTTATTGCACTAGTGGGGCAACAATGCAACAACCCCCAAAACAGGAATGGTTTAACAGGTGGAGGCCACTGACATTTTTCCCTCCTCAACTTTTTGGACTGTTTTTTTTCCCACTAGTTTTGCATTTCACTATGGTCAGTGTCACTACTGGTAACATGAGGCAATACCTGGACCCTACAGAGGTTGCACAGGTAGTAAAACCTCTCCAGGATGGCACATCAATATATGCCATTGCCAGAAGGTTTGCCGTGTCTCCCAGCACAGTCTCAAGGACATGGAGGAGATTCCAGGAGACAGGCAGTTACTCTAGGAGAGCTGGACAGGGCCGTAGAAGGTCCTTAACCCATCAGCAGGACCAGTAACTGCTCCTTTGGGCAAGGAGGAACAGGATGAGCACTGCCAGAGCCCTATAAAATGACCACCAGCAGGCCAATGGTGTGAATGTCTCTGACCAAACAATCAGAAACAGACTTCATGAGTTTGGCCTGAGGGCCCGACATCCTCTAGTGAGCCCTGTGCTCACTGCCTAGCATCGTGGATCTCGATTGCCATTTGCCATAGAATACCAGAATTGGCATGTCCACCACTGGCACCCTGTGCTTTTCACAAATTTGAGCAGGCTCACCCTGAGCACATGTGACAGACGTGAAAGGGTCTGGAGAAGCCATGGAGGATATTATGCTGCCTGTAACATCGTTCAGCATTACTGGTTTGGTAGTGGGTCAGTGACAGTCTGGGGAGGCATGTCCATGGAGAAACACACAGACCACTACAGGTTAGACAACAACACCTTGACTACTATTAGGAATCGGGATGAAATCCTTGGACCCATTGTCGGACCCTTTGCTGGTGCAGTGGATCCTGGGCTCTTCCTGGTGCATGACAATGCCCGGCCTCATGTGGTAAGAGAATGTGGGCAGTTCCTGGAGGAATTGATACCATTGACTGGCCCCCACGTTCACCTGACCTAAATCCAATAGAACACTTCTGAGATATCATGTTTAGTCAAGTCAAGTCAAGTCAACTTTATTTATAAAGCACTTTACTTACAACAGCTGCTGACCAAAGTGCTGAACATAGGCTAAAATAAATTTAAACAAAACAAACTAATAAATTAGTAGATAAAATACAATCAAATAAAACAAATTAAAACATAGTAAAACAACTAAACAGAGTTAACACAGAGTAAAATCAACTGCTCACACAGGATCAAATGCCAAACCAATGTGGGTAAGTCTTGAGAGCAGACTTAAATATGGGCAGTGAGGAGGCCTGTCTAATGTGGATCGGCAGTGAATTCCAGAGCCTTGGAACACTTCTCAAAAAAGGTTTAGGTCCATCTGATGCTGCCAGGTTGCACCTCAGACTGTCCAGGAGCTCAGTGATGCCCTGGTCTATCTGTCATCTCATTAGGAGAATGGCCCAATGTTGTCAGGCATGCATACAAGCACGTGAGAGACATACAAACTACTGAGTATGATTTTTGAGTTGCTGCAATGAAATTTCTGCAAAATGGAGCAGCCTGCCACACCATTTTTTCACTTTGATTTTCGGGGTGTCTTTGAATTCAGCCCTTTGTAGGTTGATAATTTTAATTTCCATCAAAGATGTGGCATCCTTTTGTTCTGAACACATTACCCAGTCCATATCAGTATAGATATCCAGCAGGATTTTTTTCCCCATTGAGATGTGATGTGTTTTCCAAGTGTTCCTTTAATTTATTTGAGCGGTTTATACATACATACATACATACATACATACATATATATATATATATATATATACACACACAGTGTCCGCAAGGTCCCTCTGCTCAAGAAGGCACATGTACAGGCCCAGTATATGTGCCTTCTTGAGCAGGGGGACCTTGCGGGTGCTGCAAGATTTCAATCCATTATGGCGTACTGTGTTACCAATTATGTTCATGGTAACTCTGATCCCAACTGCCTACAGATCATTAACAATCTCCTCCAGCGTAGTTTTGGGCTGGTCCCTACCTTTCTCATGATCATCCTCACCGCATGAGGCAAGATCATGCATGGTCTTCCAAACCAAGGACAATTGATGGCTATTTTATATTTCTTCTATTTTCAAATAATCACACCAACGATTGTCACCTACTCACCAAGCTTCTTGCTGATGGTTTTGTAGCCCATTCCAGCTTTGGGCAGGTCTACAATCTTGTCCCTGATGTCCTTTGACAGCTCTTTGGTTTTGCCCATGATGGTGGAGAGGTTGGAATGGAAGAAATTGATTCTGTGGACAGGTGTGTTGTATACACATAACAAGCTGAGATCATGAGAATCTGTAATTGATTGATTGATTGATTGTAATCTGTGTGCCACATGGACACATGGCCAATATGTGTGAGCCAGAAATCTGGCTGGTTTGTAGTGGATCAAATACTTACTTCTCTCAATGACATGCAAATCAATTTATTCTCCTCTGACCTCTGGCTTCAACAAGGCATTTTTTCCCAGAGAACTGCTGCTCAGTGGATATTTTTCTGTTTCGGGACCCTAAAGTTGGTTGTGGGTGAAAATCCCAGTAGATAAGCAGTTTGTGAAATACTCAGACCAGCCCGTCTGGCATCAACAACCATGCCACGTTCAAAGTCACTTAAATTACATTTCTTCCCAAATCTGATGCTCGATTTGAACTTCAGCAGGTCATCACAACAACATCTACATGCCTAAATACATTGAGTTGCTGCCGTGTGATTGGCTGATTAGATATTTGCATTAACAAGCAATTGAACAGTTGAACCTAATGAGGTGGCTGGTGAGTGTACATATATGTTGCATTCAAAGTATGATGTTGTACTCATTTTCCCTTTTTGTATTTTGGTTATTGTTCTCACCACTTTGTGGGACACATGCTCATAAGAAGTATTGTATTTTGTACCATATACACATGACAATAAACTTAAACTCAATACTTGTAAAGTGCCTTGGGATGGTGTTTTACTATTCAAATGTATTATATAAATAAAGTGTATTTATTTTAGTGACAAACTAATTCCTGCCTCAACCTTATCGATGGAATTCAATTCATTTTTATATAGCACTCATCATAGAAGGCAGGTGCACAGAGTTTACACAGACTTACAAATATAAAATAGAAACAGAAAAGAAAAGAAGTGTGCAATTTACATTCATAATCACACATTTCTTTTTAAAAGAAAAAACCATAAGCTCTTATTTAAAGCATACTCCATCCATCCATTTTCCAACCCGCTGAATCTGAACAAAGGGTCATGGGGGTTTGCTGGAGCCAATCCCAGCCAACACAGGGCACAAGGCAGGAAACAATCCCAGGCAGGGTGCCAGCCCACCGCAGGGCGCACACACACCCACACACCAAGCACACACTAGGGCCAACTTCGAATCGCCAATCCACCTAACCAGCATGTCTTTGGACTGTGGGAGGAATCCGGAGCGCCTGGAGGAAACGCACGGGGACACGCATGGAGGAAACGCACGGGGACACGCGGAAAACATGCAGATTCCACGCAGGGAGGACCCAGGAAGCGAACCCGGGTCTCCTAACTGCGAGGTAGCAGCGCTACCACTGCGCCACCGTGCTGCCCCTTAAAGCATACTAGTAATTCTAATGAAAGATCAAGTTAATAGAAAACAACACTTGAAAAGAAAACACAAATTCCAGGTAAAATAACCTTCTTGAACCCATTCAATCCAATTCAATGTCATTAGATTAAGTAAACTTTATTAATCCCATGGGGAAATTCAGGCGGCCATGGATGAATCTGGTCACATCGGGTGCAAGTGGTATGAGCATATTGCAGGGCCCAGTCATCTACCCAAACACATAGGGCCAATTTAGAATTGTCAATCAACCTAATATATGTGGTGTTGATTATGTAAGAGGAACACTCACCCACATACTGGGAGATCATACAAATTCCATGCAGCCCATGGCCAATTGTGAGATTCAAACTGGGGACGTTGGATGCCTGAGGCAGCAGCTGTAACCACTACACCACCGTGCAACCCAAAATTTCAAGTGACAACTCCTTCTTGAATTAGATGGCCAAACCCTATGGGTGTGAGTATCAGTGAAACGAACTTGGGTCTTCCTGGACTGAGGCGGTCAGGCCACCCGTCACTGCAGCTTGTTGCTCAATTCATTGTTACCACTCCCTCGCAAACATCAGAATGTTTTTTGTTAAATAAAAAACATGTGTATGGCAAGTTTGTGCCAGTGTTTCTGCAATAAAGAAAGCAGTAGAGATGTGCATGCAAATAGGCCACAGCAAACAAATCAAAAGGCACAATCTTCTTTGATGACTCAGATTCTAACTTGCGCCAGAGAAGGCGAAGCCCGCTGCACTGAACATGTTAGACAGAGAGCAAAGTACAAGACAGAAACTGCTGAACAGCATGGAGGCCAAGAGGGAAAGCCGTAAAGGTCCCCATCCTCTTTTTCATATTGGACTTCTGAATTTACAGAAGTTCTTTCCTGTGGAAGGGAATGGTGGGTGTGCTAAACAGCAAACTAGCAAATTGGAGGACGCAGGAAGTCATTTGTAACTTAGATTGCTCTTCCTTAGGTACTGGTTTGGGGTTTAATTAATAAGAATGAGATTCCATTGCTATATAATGTTAAGAAGAAAATGAAGCACGCCTCGTAATCAACCAATACTTTTGTGGTATGCAAAATGTTTTAAAATGTGCTGCATCATTAACACTAATGATATTCACTCCAAAAGGTGCAATAGCAACAGAAAATGAATTGTTGTGGACTAAAAGATATTCATTAAGAAATATGAAAGTGAAAGACATCCATTTCCATTGGGCCACCTGGAGTAGAGGAGTGTGTTGGCTATAGTATTGTTACTATTGTGTGTTGCTGACATTTTAAAAGTTAATAATAATAATAATAATGATAATGATAATTCTTTGCATTTATATAGAGCTTTTCTCACTACTCAAAGCGCTCAGCAATTGTAGGTTAAGGGCCTTGCTCAAGGGCCCAACAGAGCAGAATCCCTATTGGAACATCACTGCTGCCTCGCGGATCTGCAATCTTAGGTTACAATCCCGCATCCTAGATGTTCCCCTTTTGGAGTCTGAATATTCTTCCCATATCTTTGTGTAATTTCCTCCTACATCTGAAAGAGGTGCAAGTTATGTTAATTGGTGATTCTAAACTGGTCCTAATGTATATGTGTGTGTGTGTGTGTGTGTTAGCCTTGAGCCCATTAATAAGACCATTTAATCCATGTTAGGGATGCAGGGGTCTATCTTGGAAGCTGCTTCCAAGATAGACCCCTGTATCCCTAACATGGATTAAATGGTGTTATTAATTCAGGTGTTTCCTTAATTCAATCAATCACTTCCAACAGGCAATATAATGCATATCAGCAAACTTGTCTTCAATGAAAGTCACTCAAATTCTATTCTTTACTGCATAAATCATGACTTTGAAATTTGGAGTGAGGTTATGCACTGTCTAGTTACAATCCGCCTGCAGTTTTCTTATTATCTCTTTGTCGAGACTGAAGACTGGCATCACAAAATGCATAGCGGGGAAAAAAAAAACCCAGCTGCCTAGACATCCAGCCATCATGCTGCTTGGATTTTGGGCCTGCTAAATACCACCAGCCACATGCATTGTTTTCTTGGAAAGGTGAAGGGCACGCCTCATCTAATAGAAATATAAAACTCAGATGGCATCCTGTTGCTGTCCTTGTCAAAGGGCAGAGAGTAAACATATGCACCAGGCTACTGGCTGTGTGTGTGTGTGTGCTCAAAGAACAGATCATCCATAGAAAGAAAAACACAAATGCAAGAGCCTATTTCACACAAGCCATGATATTTTTGTGGCCTCTATTCACCAATGTGAGCTGCACTCTGTATCCCTTCCTCCCACACATCATCAGCATCCTTCTTAGCAAAGCGTCAAAGTAGGCCACTTCTCAAAAGAAAAAGGAATTCTTCTATCCTGCAACACATGACTGGAGATTTTATAAATATTGCAAAAGCAACTGCACTGTGGTGAGCAGGAGATAATGGAATGAAACAAGCAAAGCTTTGCTAAGTGCCTTCTTACTGGGGTGGCAAAAAAAGGAAAGAGTGGCCAAAGGAGGTAAGAAACACTGGTGTAGCTGCATTACGTGGTCATTTGGCTTTCAGCCATCCCAAAAGCTGTCTTTTCTGCTCCCCTTTGGGCCCTGTATTGTCCTCACTTGTATATGACCTTGAGCTGCTCTTTTTTCGCCTGGGCTGCTTGTCCTTCTTTAGTACAAGGTTCATTGCACACACACATATTCACAAGCAAGCACAGGAGGAGAAAACCAAATTAGCAAAATGAATCCTGCCTTCCCTTCAGGGCTCTACAAAGCAGTAGTGCCCATTAGTTTCAAGCAGGTTGGCTTTCTACAAAGTAGTTTCCAAATAACACCACATTTGGTTGCAACTCAAATTCTTGTCTGCTTCATAGTAGTGAAACTTGGTGCAAACTCACCTATCCATTGATCTTCTGTGCTGGTAGCATTGGCCAGAAGGTCCATTCCATCACATGTTAATGTGTCCTAACAAGCATGTCTTTAAGATGTGGAGTACTAGAGAAAACCCCAATTAATTTCAGGGAGAACATGCAGACTCCACACAGACATTGGGTTTCAAGACCAGAACTCTGGAGCTGTGAGGCAGCAGCACTAATCATGGAGTTTGCATAAATAAACCAGGATATTTCACTGTCACTAAGCCAGAGGTTATCACTCTTCTAATACTGCAGGCTTTGTTTTTTTTTTCATCTTAACCTAAGTATATGGATCTTTTTACTGTTCAATTACATAAAATATGTATAGTTATGCGGGTGGCATGGTAAGACAGTGATAGAAGTGCTGCCTCGCAGTAAGGAGACCATGGTTTGCATGCTGGGCCCTCCCTGCATTGAGTCTGTATGTTTTCCACGTGTCTGCGTGGACTTCTTCCAGGTGCTCCAGTTTCCTCCCACAACTCAAAGACATGCAGGTTAGGAGTGATTGGCAATGCTACATTGACCTTTGTGTTTGCATTCACCCTGAGATGGACTGGCACCCTGTCCAGGGTTAGTACCTGCTTTGTGCCCCATGCTTGCTCAGATAGGCTCCAGCACCCTTGCAATCCTGTTCAGGGTTAGGTGGTCTTAGAAAATGGTGTGGTATAGCATGTATAGTTATATGTGCAATGGAAATTATGCAATCGTATGTACATTTCTGTATCTTTATTATATTTGTAAAAACTGTGTACAACTTCTCTGAGCCTACCTTCGCTTGTTAGATCAAATTAGATAAAACTTATTAATCCCAAGGGGAAATTCTGGTTCATATAGCACCAGAAACATAAAACACAAGGGTACAAACTCACGGGTCAAATAATAACAGTTGATCAATCAATCAATCAATAAATAAAAATAAATCTATATTGTGCAGATATTTCAAAATGAACTTAAAGAGTATATCAAGAGGAAACATTGAATTGCCTGACAGCAGTGAACAGAAAAGACCCCAAGAGGCACTTCCTAACACACCGTGATGAAATGAGCCTGTGGCTGAATGTGCTCCAAGAGAGCTCCTCCTGGAAGGGATGGAGGGGATTTTTCAGGATGGTATCTGATTTGCCACCACCCTCTTTTCCACAACAGTTTCCAGTATGTTTGCCCTACCTCATAAGTCTGTTGAGGCATTGTGCTTCTTTTGAGCTCAGGATGCTTCCCCTTTAGACTGCGTGTAGCACAACACACTGCCTACTATGGACAGCTATAAGTAGAACATTTTCAGCAGCTTGCTACACACAACAAAACACTTGAGTCTAGGTAGCAAGTGCAGTCTACTCTGGCTGTTCTTGTACAGTGCCAATGTGTTCTCAGACCAGTCCAGTTTGTTTCTGACCAATTCTTAAGAATAAATGGAGTTGAATTGAATTCATATACCAATGTACTTCATTATAATCCTAATTTATATGGTGTCTACATCTATAAAATTTGATGAAATGGTTGTGGTCTATGCCTGTAGCTGCCAGGACTGGATTTGTTTATTCAGAACTGCTTGCCAAATAAGCAAGTTTGACGAAATTATGAATAGATGGGTAGGTATAATTCACCTATATCAATAGCCACAACCTTTGTTGGACTGCTACCTGTTCAAGGTTGATTCAGGCCTGGTGATTCAAGAGTAGACTTTATAGTGTACATGTATTTGGAAAGAACAGATTCAAAAACATGTAAAGTGGGATGGGTTTTATTGTATAGTTTTGATTTGCATGAGTTACTCTGAGTTCCTTTCAACAATGTGTAGGTTAAGTTATATCGGTGACATTAAACTGGCTTGGGATGAGTGGGCATGGGGTGTGTGAACCACTATATAACAAGCAAGAAAGCAGGGCAGTTATCCTTGTCTATATAATCTTTTTCTCAATCCACAAGCATCCACTCAAATATAATTGTAATAACACAAACATTTTTTTGACATTTTTGTTGTTACACGTTTGAACTAACAGCCACCATGTTCTTTTTGAAGCCACATAGTGGTCCGGAGGTTTGCTGGATTCAAATCCTTTCCTGTCACTGTCTATGCCAAGCATGTGCATTCTTCAGTGTGTGTACCAGGCTTTCTGTCTGGGTCTTTCAGTTTTTACCCCTAACACCCTAAAGCAGTGTTTCCCAACCTCGGTTCTGGGGACCCCCCGAGGCTGCAGGTTTTTGTTCCAACCAGCTTCTGTTTTTAATTGGACTCCTGGGCTAATTAAGTGCTGTGGTATTTCCCAAGTTCTGAGTTTTCTAATTTCTATATTGTTCCCAAAACAAAGTTTGGCAAAAAAAATGTACCCAGCAGTTATAGGGGAATAATGTATTTGTTTTCCTTTTAACAATATTTTCACTCTGATTTTTATTCTACTTTTCTTGGTGTTCTAATTGTTTAATTAATCCATTATTTACTAATTAGTGGGTCTGATGCTAAAGTACTTGCAGCCTTTGATTATTCAGTGTTGTTTGCCAGAGTGTGTGCTCTGCTCATTTTTAATTGTCATTAGTAAGATACAATGAAGGGGAAAACTGCACAGAGAAAGGGCAAAATATAATGAGTTGAGCATTTAAATCTACAGCAAAAGCAGAAATATTTCTAAATGTCTTCTAAATGTAAAAATCATGCTGCTGCTCTTTTCTGAATGTTGAATAAAAGAAAAAATAATACCAGCTAATTAAATGAGATCCGTTCTATCAGGTGTTGTCACTGATTAGGAATCTGGTTGGAACAAAAACCTGCAGCCACAGGGGGTCCCCAGGACCGAGTTTGGGAAACACTGCTCTAAAGGAAGAGCATGCCAAGTCAATCAGCAGCTCCAAACCATCCCTGTATAAGATTCATTGTGTGAGGGAGTGTACCTGCCATGATTTAGAACCAATTCAGATTTGGTTCCTCACACCAGATACTATCAGAATGGCATTCATTTCCCCATGACCCAACGACTGAACTAAATGGGTTTAGTGAGTGAATTGATGGATTGATGTTTTATCCACTCAAAGTTTTTAGCAAAGCTAGAAAATCATATGCGTATGCAAACGCAAATAGAGTGAAAGGCTATCTTCGTTTACAATTCAAAGTTTGTTTTTGTCAATTGTAATGCATACATTTTAATTCTTATTTGTTTGTATTATCTCAAACCCAAAGAGGTTTGGTATGAACCAATAAAAAGTGTACAACAGAAGGACAGTCATAACATATACCATCTTATTCAACATACAGTGTACCAAAACATTTCATATTTAACACATGCAGAACACAGTGCAAAAATATTTCATTTCATAGTCACTCATAGGCATTCATAGACAAACTCTGAACTTATTGGTCTGGGCTTAGATGCTGAGGTACTATATACGACATTACTGTAGTAACAAGAATTTGTATAGATATATGTAACATCATGGTGTAAGCTGGATTGTGTGTCTATTTGTGCAGTTGTCAAAATCTACCAAATCATGCGTACAGATCATACCTTTCCTTACCATCTCACCAGTAGAGGTTCACAGGATACCAGTACCTGTCCTAGCAGCTTTGGGTGCAACACAGAAACCAGTCTTTTACGCAGCTCCAGTCTAAGGCTGGGCGCATGCATATTCTCCTACCCCCACTGATGACTCATATCAGCACAGTTAAGAGTCTTTATTAAATCTATCATATTGTTCTTTTGATGTGGGAAAGAATTAGAATATCTGTAGAAAAACATGCAGCCACGTAGAGGATATAAAAATTCCACTGAAGAAGTACTAACTACTGCGCCACTTTACTACCTCTTCAAAATCAGAGATATTAAACTCCAGTCATGCAGTTTCTGTTAATTACTTAACTATAGGTCAATAGCTTCCGCTTAAAGGAACACTTTTTTTTTCTAACTTATTAGTTCATTCACTTTGTTATCGTTCGAAATCCTTGGTTGTTCATTTTTTTTAACCAGCGGCCACTTTAACAACAAGTTCAAAAAGCAAAAGAAGTCAACGCCTAGGCAGCTAACCAGGGATTTGGATATTCCACGACGCGAGATATAAGCGCACAAGCCAGGCTTATTTCAGCCGTTTTCGGTTCCACCAAAGAGAATCGTTGTAACTCATACTCGGTAAATGGGGCATCTAAAGGTAATCCCTTCAGCCCGTCCTGTCCCAGTATTCAGATGTAGCTTAGTGTATGGTGTTGTGGCTTGTGAGTTCGTGAAACTCCAGTTCGATGAGAAACACAATCTTTGAAAAAGGTTCCGACGTTTTTAGCAACAGTAATCTAATATTGCTGCATTCTTAATTACACTATCGTTTAAATTGTTCAGATATATCCATTACAAAGTGTCAAAACATTGAAAGCTATTCTGACAATTAAAACGTTAAGGGATATAAATATAGCCCACTTAAAAATGTAATACGCTTTAATTAAACTGGCTATAAAGACGTGTTCGTTAATTATTGAAAGGGCTAGTTATAAGTCTGTAAACTTGTAACAATAGGTGGCACAGGAATGTTCTCTTTAGCATAATATACAAGAAAAAATTTAATACTAGAAAACGTTTTCAGATCTGCCACAGCGTACACCTCTTATCGAGGTGGGCGCTCGCCTCCTACGTAAAGCTTTTAAACCACCAGCACAAATAATGATTAAGAGTAATGACCCATGTTTTTTATACACACAAGCATATATACAAATAATTATTAAGAAAAATGATCCATGTCATTATATATATATATATATAATGACATGGATATATATACAGTATATATATATATATATATATATATATATATATATATATATATATATATATATATATATATATATATATATATATATATATAATGACATGGGTCATTATTCTTAATAATTATTTGTATATATATCTATACATATATATCTATATATAGCTGATATCTTTGCTATAGTTGTCTAATTATAAAGAGTAAAATATATTATTTATAGAACATATTCATAAGCGTTTTAAATAGATTCAATCGCACATCTCAAACACTGATAGTATATACGACTTCGTTATTACTCTTATAATAGTCGCGAGAGAAGCTGTGTGCCAAGTTATAGCTAACCAGCTAAATGCCGTTAAGCACATTACATTTTTAATGTGCATATTACGTAACTAAAGTGATATTATTTGAAAATTCTACAATAATAATGAAATTTGAAAGTCTTTTTTCTTAATTGCGTAGTAACTAATAATTTTCAAATGACATGCTTAAAGCATTGTATGCATTTTGTTCTCAGCAGCAGCTAGAATTTTCTGAAGCGCACTAAGTTAGATAGAAGAGCATACTTCAGAATGGTAACTGTACAACTTTTTTTAAAATGTGATAACTATATAGTTTGTTTGTAAAAAAATATATATATATACATAATGATTTTAGAAATCTTACAAAAAGTACAGTAGTCACCTCACGCGTGCACTGTTTGACCTGAATCAGAATGAATGGTAGCAATAATAGACATAGAAATTAATACAATTGAAAAAGGACAGCTGTATTTTGATGCTACAGCATACAGCATGATACGCTTTTAACATTAAATTTACTTAATCAAGCATCAGCCTGACTGTTTACCCACGATTACATGCAGTCGTGATATTTGGGCTGCCTAAAGAACATTACCTAGTATACTGAGAAACCTTGGCAAAGAATAAAGAAATTATACATTGTTTCACCTATTAAGAACTTTTCAAAAAAGGCCTCCTTGATGGCACTAATGTGATAATTACCAGAAAGCACCACAAAAAAACATCTTTGGCCCAAGGCATGCCTGCCACCCTCCTGACGCATTGGCAGCGCTGTACAGAAATGCAGCAAATGCGGAGAAGCGCAAACTGATGCAAGCATTTGCACAGAGATACTGTATTGATGAAAGTGATGTTGCTTTTTGCAGATATTAGGTCTCAAAGATCTGTCCACTCCATTAACGATTTTGATACTAGTTGTGTAAAAGCATACAATCCGAGCTCCCACTTCCACTGGAATATTTAAAGAATGTAAATGCCAAAGCTGAACCCAAATAATCGTTAAAAGAAATAGACTTTCTGTGTATAATAATCAGAACCATACGAATACAATTAATCAGTATATATTTACCATCCCATTATTGCAGTTTTTATAATGAAGTTTTAATTTTACTGGCAGATCAGTTAAAAAAAATATATGTTTTAATATCTCACTAGTGAAAAGACTACGAGAACAATATGGACTATTATAAGAGCTTCTCTCGCCTTGTTTACAGCGGACCGCTCGTGCGGCTCAAGGTTTACTTTTTGTTCAGATGTCGAAAAGACCGTCAATCTCCTTTTTTATGTTTTGTTTATCGTCAATTAATTAAGATGACATTTACAAAAATAGAGTGATCTGTAATAAGAGTCGTTTACGTTTTTAAGCTATGCTACAACTATATCTTCTTCTTAAAGTCACAGGCACTCAATGTGGAGATGATACTCTCCTTTTTCTAGCTCTGATTTTATTATTCTCTACGGTCGAGCTGCATAAATATATCACAAACCTGTGCATAGTCGTGGATTGCCCAGATTATCTTGAGTTAGAAACTTTTTGTGTTCTGGAACTGACGGCGCTTCGAGTGGAAGACTAGGCATATTCGAGAAATACTGTATAATATTCCTAGGTATCATTTGTCCCTTTTGTGTTCATCGTAATGTATCTATATCAATAAAATATTTTGTAAGAAACAAGAGAGAATAAAGGAGAAAACAGAAGTAACATGTTGTTCAAGTCCATTTTATTCATCTTAGCAAATTAATTATTACAATTGTTTAAAGTGGTATAAAGAGAGTACTAACACGCCAAGAAATTAAAGAACATGTTTCAATGACTGCAAAGATAAGAAGCTGAATGAAGCAAAAACGTGAATCCAAATTGGCACTCCAGGAAGTGTGTTTGACACTCCTGCAGTTAATGTCCTTTTCTGAAAGGTGACTGGACCCAATAGTAAAATCTTCTGTGAGGTTACATATTACATGTAATATCTCCTTTGACAACTTATAGTTTGAAAAAATACACATTATTTTTCTTTCATAGAAGAGCAATACCCATTCTTGGTCTTGGGCGGAAGCACTGGCTGCAGAATTTTGCTCCATGAGGTTTAATAATTTGTTGTCTGTCCTTGTAATATGATACTTCAAACTACCTCTCTTACTGAAATCTGAAAAGTTCAGAAGTAATGACAGTGTGATTTTTACTTTCAAGAAGCAGCTTATTGCTGCCTTGTCTTTCAGTGTCACCCCAGTTTTGAATTTTTATTGCCTTATTTACACACACTTTTTTAAAAAGAAAAGTTACAATTCTTTATTGTTGATCTTTCATTAATCAACAAGCAATTAATGATGTGGAAAAAATAACATGGTAACTACCAGCTAACCAGCCAACTTGGTGCTTTTTTCCTTAGATTTGGTTTCATCCCTAAATAACTCTTTTAATAAATATGAATTAAAAATGTTCATAGATTGACAGAATATAATTCCATCCAGTCCACAAACATTTCTCTTTTTTCCCCAATAAATGAAAAACATACCCTGGTGGGAATTTCTGACACTGCTGAATGATAACTAGAAAGAAAGTTTGATTGCATAACATGTTTGATTAGCTATTATGTTTGATTAACAACCATATTTGTCACAAATAAGTGGTTGAAGTCGTGTAGTCTGACTAAATCTCTTTTCTCTTGTGTTGCCATTTGGAGATGTCATTTAGAAATACAGCATTAGCTTACGTTTTGTTGTAGATGACACTCTGCTGTACTGATCTTCTAAACCATACCTGTATAATGCTTCTTCAAGTACAATATTAGCTAAAAGACTTATTATTGTGAAACAGTGGATGAATGATAATCGCATGTCTTAGAAATGTTTAGTGAGTGGTAACTGTGTGAATAGTAAAGACATCCGGAATACTGTAAGCTCAAAAGATATGAATTTTCTTTTGGTCGAATCCACCCAAAACGCAGGTGTTATCTTTGACAAAAATTGATGTCTTAGAAATCATATTTCTAAGAATAAACTCAATTAATTAAATAAATCACTTAATCTGCAATTAAGTTTACAGTTGTTCTTAAAATCCTCCTTCTGCCAAATAAAATAATAAAATGTTTAGCCTTCATTACCTTATAAAACTTTAGTACCTAAACTCCAGAGCATTGTAATCTAAAGACGCAGGCCCCCTTAATATTCCAAGGGTACATGTTTCAGAGGGAGAACCTTCTGCTATTGGTTAATGAAAGCCTGAAATAACCTACCTGCAAAAATTAGTAAAGATTAATCAATTTCCAGGTTTAAACTAAAAATAAAGTCCCATTATTCTAGCAAAGCATACTGTGGGTTGAGCTGCCACAGTGGCTGTTGTTTTATGTTCTCCTACAGTATATTGATTTTAATTAATTGCAGTTATTGTGATTTACCATTACTAGCTTTTCCATTTTCTTTCACTTCTCAATGTCTGTGTTGGAACTTGGTCTGTCCTTGAGTGGATGCATCATTACTGATGATGGGATTATTTTTAAATGTCTTTTGCTCAAATTAAATTGTCATGTTTTTCCTACAAAACGATCCTTTTCAAAATGCAGCTGATTTAAGACATTAGAAACCTGGACATAAAACAATTTTTATATGTATCACATGATGTTTTCGCCTTTTGTCTCAACATTTTGTTTTGATTTTATTTTGCTTTTCTTGTATTTGTAGGATAATTGTAATTGTTCTGTAGTGCTCTGAGCTGTTAAGTGGAAGTATACCTAAGAAGAACTAGCAGGGATGGGGGGATTCCAGCTAAATTTCAGAACAAAACCTATGTTTCCATGTACCAAAGGGGAATCAGCACAGAATTTGTTGGAGATTGGTTTAATGGTGTGGCTCAGCATACCGGACAAACACAAGCTGGGGTCACAGAGGGACCTGAACAGAAGACAGGCTTGGGCAGTTGAAATTTACCAGTACTGCCTGGGTTGAGGGACATAACTATATTTCAGAACAAAACATACCACACAGTCTTCTCCTGTACCAATGGGGACAATATGAAAAATCCAACAGTGTGGATATGCTGAACAGACAAACCCACACAAACACAGATTCAGCTTTAAACATTAGGTCAATTATTTTATTGAAATGAATTCCAAAATACACACAATGATACATACAGATATCTGTATAAAATCAACAGGAAGAGGCAGATTCATGGGGCAAACACCTCAACAAATGCAGAGGGCACAAAGCTTGAAGACTGATGCACACGTAAGCTTCATAGGTTTAGGATGCCAGCCAATATGAGTATTTTGATCATATCATCATTTTTAATGCGTATATTCCAACTCCAAGCTGTATTAACTTGAATGCTTATTGGATTTAAGCACGTCAGGTGATGTGTATTTGTGTAATGAGGGAGGGTGTGGCCTAAGGAGATCAACACCCTATATCAAGGTGTGCAGAATTATTAGGCAGCTAGTTTTCCTCTGGCAAAA
The DNA here is from genome assembly GCF_016835505.1 of Polypterus senegalus. NCBI lineage: Eukaryota > Metazoa > Chordata > Cladistia > Polypteriformes > Polypteridae > Polypterus > Polypterus senegalus. The sequence continues at coordinate 53,096,542 of NC_053166.1, forward strand.
TGGGCCAAAAAAGAGATTTAACTGACTCTGAAAAGTCAAAAATTGTAAAAAGTCTTTCAGAGGGATGCAGCACTTTTGGAATTGCTAAGATATTGGTGTGTGATCACAGAACCATCAAACATTTTGTTGCAAATAGTCAACAGGGTCGCAAGAAACGTGTTGAGAACAAAAGACGCAAATTAGCTGCCAAAGATTTGAGAAGAATCAAACGTGAAGCTACCAGGAACCCATTATCCTCCAGTACTTTCATATTCCAGAGCTGCAACCTACCTGGAGTGCCCAGAAGTACAAGGTGTTCAGTGCTCAAAGACATGGCCAAGGTAAGGAGGGCTGAAACCCAACCACCACTGAACAAGAAACATAAGTTGAAACGTCAAAACTGGGCCAAGAAATATCTGAAGACAGATTTTTTTCAAAGGTTTTATGGACCGATGAGATGAGAGTGACTCTTGATGGACCAGATGGATGGACCTGTGGATCAGTAATGGGCACAGAGCTCCACTCCAACGTGGAGGTGGGGTACTGGTATGAGCTGGTATTTTTAAAGATGAGCTAGTTGGACCTTTTGCATTGAAGATGAACTCAAAATCAACTCCCAAACCTACTGCCAGTGTTTCGAAGACACTTTCTTCAAACAGTGATACAGGAAAAAGACCATGATTTTTATGCAGGCCAATGCTCCATCACTTGCATCGGAGTTCTCCACTGCGTGGCCAGCCAGTAAAGGCCTTAAAGATGAAGGAATAATGACATGGCCCCCCTTCCTCATCTGACCTAAACCCTATCGAGAACTTGTGGGCACTTCTTAAACACTAGATTTACGGGGGAGAAAAACAATACACCTCTCTGAAGAGTGTCTGGGAGGCTGTAGTCACTGCTCCACAAAAAGCTGATCGTCAACAGATCAAGAAACTGACAGACTACATGAATGGAAAGGCTTATGACTGTTATTGGAAAGAAGGGTGGCTATATTGGTCATTGATTGATTGATTTATTTTTTTTGAAATGTCAGAGATGTTTATTTGTAAATTTTGAGGTGTTTGTTTATTATTCTCACTATAACAGATGAAAATAAACAAGTGAGATGGGAAAATTTTCATTTTTCCTTTAGTTGCATAATAAATCTGCACACTAATAGTTGCCTAATAATTGTGTGCACATATGTATTCCCCTGATGATGTTCACACTCACATTTCCGTTGTGAAACATTCAGGTTTCAGGTTTATTAACATTTTGGATTGACTGATAGCACTGTGTTTGTTCCATATTAAAATTAATCCTCAAAAATACAACTTGCCTAATAATTGTGCACACAGTGTATGGGGCCAAGGGTTGGTGGTACATGATGGATGTGGTTGACAGCAAGTGGGGCATGGAAGAAGGAGAGTGGAAAGAGGAGGGGTATGAGTATATCTAAGACTGAAACCTGGTAGCTCTTAATTAACTTCTTTGTCAGTCCTTCCATTCTCTTTCAGAACAAATAATCAATTAAAATCAGTGCAACTTCTTTTACGATGATCTTAGTATGTAAGATGGTATTATCATTTCTGCTTTCATTGTATTTTATCACTAGAACGCATCACTGAAGAGAGTTTTTTTCCATTGGACCTCCCCAACATAATGCACATATCATTGTACTATTTTCAAAATTAGGCTCTAGGAGAATACATATAAAACGGTGTTGCATCAATATACATTTAATAAGGATGTGTGTGCAACTACAATATAAATAATTTTGGTTCTAAAATGGTACTTTAATTGGTTGTGTGGTTCTTTGTAGAACCACTACTTGATAAATAACCATTTCATTCTAGCAAGAGTTGTTTGCATATGAAATTGGTGCTTTGAGCTTTCCTGATTTTCTAATATGTGAACAAAGTATAAATCTTTAACGTATAGTGAGCTAGCAGGATATTGAGTCATTGTATGCAGCAACAGCCTTTTAAAATTATGAGGCCTTTGGTACTTCACAAATTTGTTATATTTATGAAACCTGTTTGGCATCTAAATAAATACATTTTACTTCTGAAACTTTCATGTCAATGGTTCTTTTGGGAACCCCTATGACATTGTTTTAAAGAGTGTATTTGCCAATGTGAACATCGAAAAATAATCTCAGCGACACATTAGTCATGTTTGAAATATGGGACAAATAAACAATTTTAAGAATAAATTGAGATTCATAAATAGGCCACTACCGTAGAAACTATAGAACATCTCATCACTGCAATTACACTTGATGTTAGACTGTAAGACTATTACGATCAATGAAATAATTATTGCTTCTGAGCCCACTTATCAACTGATTTATAAAAATGTTTGACATAATATGTCTGTTTGAAAAAAGTAAATATTGATCTTTCATGAATGAAGTTGAGTGAAAATTATTTTTAGAACAGTTACTGCAATAGTGGAAATGTTACCAGTAGGCTGCTCCCACTGTTGAACACTTTCTTAATTTTACTTAATAGCCAATTGTCTGTTTTATGTTTCTTTCTTTATTCGATAAAAAAAAAAAACTCAAACAGTTCTATCAGACTTGAACTTAAACATAGTAAAAAGTCATATTTGGAATTAACTCCTGCTTCTTAAAAGATATAATATAAGCTATTATTAATTTCTGAGAATCAGAGGGAAAAGATATACATTACATTTCTATGCAGAGCATGGATACATAATCTGAGACTATGGACTGTCCTCAGATACATAAACTGGATGGAAGAAAAAATTAAAGGTAATTGTGGCCCTCCAGAATCAAGTTGGAAAGTTTGAGGCTCAGATATGACTTGCACTCTCAACCCCTTGGAAGTAATGGAGACAGACAGAATGTAAACAAAACTCAGTGCCATTATGAACAATGCTGCACATCATCTCTGACATACCAACACCGAGGACTTTCAGACAAAAAATCATTCAACAGAAGTTTGACAAGAAAGGCTACTGGGGCTCCTTCCACCAATGTGCCTGAATATTGCCTTCCTGTGAGTTTCATGTTTTAAACCTTCTTTCTTTTGTGTCATTGTGGTGTGTGTTCAGACTATAGTTTGTGTATATATATGTAAATAATATGCTGAATATGCAGAATTGCGACTGTGACTGTGAAGTGAGACGTTTTCTTTCGTTTCAGTTTTCTTTCATTTTAGTTATTGTCGTGTGTTGTTAGACAAATAGTATATATATATATATATATATTAAAAAGTTAAATTTTCTTGGTGACAAATAAAGTTCTATGTGTCTAAAATGTATTTTGTAGTTTCTTTTTTTAAACAGCCATTTGACTAGGTTAACTACTTTGCGGTCTGAAAGACTTTGCTCGTTTCTAATCATTGCAATCGTGCAAATATAAATTTTCGACAAGAATTTTTGATCCTTTGTGCCGATTACGCTTGAACAATCGCAAAGGCGCGTTCTTCTGAGAGCGCTTGAAGTAAATGCAGCGCGTGCATGTGCGAGTTCTCCCGCGCGCATACGCGCACTCGCGAACACAAACTCTCTTTTACTTGGCGACCCGGGAGCCGACGATCCTCACAGCTGCGGGGCATTGTAAAAACGACGGGTTCTGATTGGCTGTGAGTACACCACGTGTAAGGGGAGTCACGCGCCTTCCAGGAACCCGTCAGGAAGAAGATAAACAAAACAAACCCGAAAGGGAGACAGCGTGGAGTCCATGGAAATGGGAAATTTGAGTCGGGAAAACGAGACATTTCAGGATCACGTATATGTGGACAGGCTCACGGGGGAGTGTTAAGGTGAGCGAAGCGGCTCTCCGAGGCTCCTTGTTTTAAACTTGTCGCGGGCTATTTTGTGTACACTGCACAATTTAGAAACAACATCCAGCCAGAGTGTGCCGAGAAATAGAGTGAAGGCCATCGGCATACAATAAATTGGATTTCTATCCAAATTGAAGACAGAGCAGGTACCTTGTTTGTACAGTTGGGCGCGTACGTCAATTGATGTGGCCGTGTCCTTATGCAGATGTCACGCTTGGGGTCGCGAAGTATGTTACAGCCAGAAGAGGCGGCACCCCTTGAACAGTCGCTCCTTTTGGCAAAACTTGTGCGCCGCACTTGAAACAGGTGAAGGAGCGCCTTCCTGAAGCTGCACCTTAATTAGGAGATGAGCTGCCAGCCTGCCGTGCATTTGCAGCAGCGCCATGTCTCATGGAAACAAGCGTGTTTCAACCCCCCAATTTTTCGTCTGTTTTAAGATGGTCTGTGTGCACTACTTGCTTTTCCGAGGAATAAAAAGTTGCTGTAAGTTATAAAATTGGTATTGGTAAAAGAAGTTATTTGCCCATTACCCCTCATGAAGGTACACGCCCCCCTGAAATCATAACAAGGACTGTATTTAGCACGTGACTGCGTTTGGTCCTCACATTCTTATTTGGTGGAGCCAAAGGTGTAGCATGTTGCAGTGCAGACAGATGACAGTGGAAAGATCTAGCAAAACATCAGCCTGGAGTTAATCTCGTTTATAAAAATGTTTAGAAAACACACATCGTGTGGCTTTAAGTAATTCTTAGTCCTTTGTCTTAAGCTTGTTTGAATACAGTTTTGATATAGTTATAAGGTATTAAACGAATTCTGGCATTAAGGTAGACTGAGAGGCCTTTTTAAGAATGTTTATACTTTGCCAAAGCCCAGCCTGAAAACGAGTAAGGTGGGCAGAGTCGACTGGGCACTGATTGACGTATAGCCTGAACCAATTAGACACAAGTAAAGAATTGACGAGTAAAATGGAGAGAGCCAGTGAGACAAGCCAGTCCAGTAGGAGGCGGGAATTCGAGGCTTTCTGACGTCATGACCGATGTTTGTGTTTTGTTTTTGTAGGAGGCCATGTTGAGGCGAGGGAGGGGTGCGAGTTAGTAGGTCATGGCAGTGCGTGGGTTTGTTAATAACACTCCCGTTATTTTATTGGTGCTTGAAAATGAAAAATAGAGAATATTCGCCGAGGGGCGAAGATGAACAGACAGGGTACGATGGAAGTTAATGTTAACTGTTATCCTTTCTTTTATTAATATATAAGTTCCACTGGGGTGGGGGCGAGTTACTGTGCTCACAGTACTGACAGCGGCGAGCAGTGTGCAAAAAGCACGTCTTGGTTATCACAAGAAGGGACCAAGGCCTAAAATAATAAATAGCCATTTATTTATAAGTGGTATGTGTGGCAGCGGGGTGTACGGTAGTTTTGTGGGTAAATGTTAGTTATTTCCGTTGGCTAAACGTGTAACGGTTAACTCTGTAGGCAAATGAAAAATGAAGGTAGTGTGTCGATTGCTTGCCTTGAGTTAAATAATGATGTGTTTAGATGAGGAATGTTGTAGGTCAGTACAAAAATGTTTTCTGCAAGCTTTAGGGATTGTAAAAAGAGAACTGAAGGTTATTGCAGTAAATCGATGGTGGTGTAAGAAGGAACTGTAGGATGATCACCTCGTGTGTCTTTTTATCGAATTGAAATGATCATAAATTTTCCTAAAGATGCTTTATTTTTTACAGCTCCCAACCACTGATTATATTGTTTTTTGAAAACTAAATAAGCAGAATGGTTTTGTGGCTCTACATTTTTACTGTTAAACCACGTATATTTTGGCATTTACTGTATTCTTTAAATTCACTAGACGTGAAATCATACCCGGGCTATACAGTTTTAATCTTTAGTTTATTATTAATTCCAAAAGCTGCGTTTATATATAATGCAGATTTAATGGTACTCAACAATGGTGAACAATCAGTTCATTATTAACTGTTAATGAATGAAAAAATCTGGAAGACATTTGTTGAAATGCTGAGTCATGTGAGTCAGCATTGTGTGTTCTGCTCATTAACAGTACTGAGTAATAATTCAGAGCTTCATTACTTTTATCCATCCTCAACTATTGATTTTTTAAGGCAATTCATATCCATTTATACACTGAATGCAGTGCTGTTTTGTGGCATATGTTCATCATATTCATATCTTTAAAAAAATATGGCATGTCCGTGTTTTTGAATGTATTCTTAGTTTAAAGTAGCAGAAACCCATGAAGCATTGTTTAAGTTTTTAGTGGACCACTTGCTAAACTGTTTTCTGACAAGATACCATAGGCTTAGGTTTATTCGGCATAATAATGTTCAAAACTGGCCTGTAAATACACTGTACTTTACTGTAATACATTTGAATCACATTTACCAGATTTTTCAGTTTTTTGGCCTTTGTTTTTTCTTTTATTTGATTCCAAAATATATAAATATACAAACAGTGTTACCAAGTAGCAAAGGAATTAATTTGAGCAACTATATGGGCACAATCTGTTCCACTCTTCAACTGTGTGGCTCTGAGCACGTCACTTGAAAAAAATACTGCGCAATCGGAGCATTTGTGGATTTCTTTCTTAAAGTGAAATTACACAATAGGACCCTAAAGCTGTTGTCTGGAGTCCTATAGTGTACTTCATCTTCGGAAATACATTAATTTGTATTTTAAAGTTATTTTCTTATAGTGGTGGGTTACACCTGTTAGCACCTAGAGACGTGTGCTATTAAGTGAACCTGTAATTATAAGGGAAAAAAGTTTCCCCGGCAGATAATAGAAGAAATGATAAAGAAAAGTCTTAAAGCCTAACCATAAAAGGTTAACTTTGAGTGTATCCATATCACCTAAAAAAAAAGTTGTGACCCTACCATTTTTAAAGAAGGCAGGCTTCCCTCTTCACATCATTCCTTCTTTTAATGCTGCAATTACTTCCTTCCAGAGTCTTCATTACTTAATAAAAGTAGTAGTTGATAGTGATTAAAAAATTTAGGCTAAACATACTCGCTGTTGACATTTACATTATTCTAAGCATTTACATAATCAAGCTCTTACTTTATACCATTGGTGTATCTGACCATACAATTTAAAAAAACATTCAGCTGTGTTGCTTGCATCCATTAAGAGCTACAACAGACTGAACACTGGTGAAGTTAACCAGAACTGGCAGGACAGCAAAAGGAAACTTTATAGCCAGTTCCTAAGTAAATCTCTGGGTAACCGGCCATAGCTAGTCACTGGAAAATGTAAAATAGGGCCTACCAAGGATGAATGTCTTTGCTTTCAAGATTACTAGTTATCACTACAATAATTTTAAAACTTAATGGTTTTTTTTGTGTTACTGACACATGCTTCAACAATTATCAGTCTTGGAGTCCTCAAGGCATTTTGTTTTCATCATCCAAAAATTAAACTAATAAAATCCATCCATTTAATTTGCTTATCTGAGTTGGTTTGGGTATTAACTTTGTTAGCCACAGAAGCAAATCGGTTACCCCTAATGCATCACAGCTCTTTTCTAAGTGCTATAAACCTCCGCTCCAAAGTATTGGGCTTACAGAAAGGGAATTGCTAAAAAGTGGACAGATTAACTGTTTTTGGTTTTTTTTCATAGTCTGAATATGAAACCATTTTATCTGAAAGGCAATATGATGCTAAACAGCTACAGTCACATTTTATTTTCTGATTATTCAAGATTTTCTACTCTAGATCTCTGCCAATTGGCTCTGTAATACAGCACCCTTTACACAGGCTATTATTTACATGAAAGGTTCATACATGCCATGCAGTATAATCAGAAAAAAATGCAACCTTTGCCTTGGAGAAAATGGTGCCAAGAATCTGTGATTAAATTATTTTAAACTTTGAATTGTTCTTATGAACATATTGAAATATGGAAGTCGTGTTTTTTGAAGCCACATTTGCCCTTTCGAAGTGGATGTATTTGTTAAGGCTTTCATTTTACTTTTTTTCTGGTGTCTCTTGGACAATTGTAAGCTGCTGAATAAGGCATGTTTTCGTTAAAGTTTTAGTTCAGAAATACTCCATGTATACTTCAATGTTTGAAAACCGAAACGGCTATTAGTTTAATACCTGCTGATTTCTGTCTTGGAAAGCAGCTTTGTTGATTTTTTTGTCTCTGTTTAATAGTAACTAACCCTACTACTTGTTGTGATAAATAAAGCTTTACTGTGCTAATTAATGATATAATAGTTGGCAAGTGTACAATATTGCTGTGTCATATTTCCTTAAAAGGAGAAGCTTGTGAATTCTGAAAAATGAACATTGACAAAAAAAAAATAAAATGTATAAATGCTTATTCAAATAATGAAATAAAGAATGTTTTTTGTGATTATTGGTTATTTCTTTATTTATACCTAATAGTCATGTGTTGTGCTGTTAATTGTATTTAGAGTTCCTTCATTTTCAGGGGTGTTGAACTCCGGTCCTGGAGGGCTGAAATGATTTCAGGTTTTCATTCTAACCACCTTCTTAATTAGTGACCGATTTTGCTGCTAATTAACTTTTGCCTTAGTTTTAATTAACTCCGCTCAGACCACTTGGTACTTTCTTTTACCTTAATTAGCAGCCAAACAATAATGTGACACAAAACAAACACGTGACCAGCTAACCGCATTATCTGAACATAAAGAAGGTTGATCTCTCAGGTCAATAATCAGGAACAGAAAATCAACAGTCTGCTGTGGCAGAATGAGAGCAGCAGCAAGCTATGGAATTAAACAACAGGTTTAAGTAATGGCCAGAATTGGCTTCTCATTAAGGAACTGGTTGGAGTGAAGTTGGTTGGAGTTTGAAGCCCCAATTTAGCTGGTCATCTGTTGGCTTATTTCACGTCTCGTTTCTGCTTGGCTGCCATTTAATGAAGATTAGAATCACTTGAAAGGACTGAATCCTTTAAAACTTGGCTATTAAAATGAAGGGAAAAGGAGTTAATTAGCAGTGAAAACTGGTGAACTGTTAGAATGAAAAGGTGCAGCCACTGCGCACCTCCAGGCCTGGAGTTCGACACGCGTGATTTATACTGTTTTATTTTTTCCTTCCTCCATTGGTTTTGTCAAACCTGCCCAACCCCCTGATGCAGAGCCTATCCTGGCAGACGTGGGCACAAAGCAAGAACCATCCTGAATGGCACATCAGCCTATAGCAGGGCACAGTCACACTCATGAACATTGGACCCAATTAGTGTCACCAATTAACCTAGTACCAGTGTGTTTAGAATGAGTTTGGAAAATCCACTCAGGCATTGGAAGCATATGCAAAAACAAAACATGAAGAAAGTGGTCTACTATGTGAACCACATTTCTGAAGATTGTTAATGCGTTTTTGAGTGTGTATAATCTGTTTTCACTGTGTATTTGGTTGGAAATTTTAGCTTTTAAAATAGTATATCAATGAGAGCCTGAGATAAAACACAGTAATGTTTTACATTTACTGTTTATTGTGCAAGATTATCAAAATAAGGGCTTTACTAAGAATTCTTCTATACTTAACAAATAATTAGGGGTCTGTTGTTTGCATATTTTGGTTAACGATCGGGTCTTATTTAAGCTATCTCTTGATGCTATAAATATAGCTAACTTTTTTCTTAAAGTCAAAGCAAAGAAGTTGGCACACATATTCTACAATAACTCCATAACCTGACATGATCAACAGAATTTCCTGGAAACCTATAGGGAAAAAAAGTTGCTGGTTCAGTCAAAAAATAGTTTTAAAGCCACTTGTGAGCTCTAGGTCTGTACTGAATCACAGTCAGAATTATGTTGTCCAAAGGAACAAAGTATAATATTCCTAGAAGTAACTGTCATGCCAGGACTATTTTAAGAGCAAAGCAAAAACATTTCCTTAAAGTTAGAAAGAACCTTAGAATACCTTCTAGACATTCGGCAACCTCAGACCTGGTATCTGCTAAGGTAAGTGCTTTCAATTCCACTATTAGAAAGATACTGGGAAAATAAGTGATCCATGACAGTGTAGCAAGGTGGAAACTATTGCTCAGTTACATGGTTCTAGAGTTATCCAAATTAATACACACAATACACACTGCATTCCAGTGTAATAATTTACATGTGTCCATCTTTTTACTTCTGTATTGTAGGAACTGGCTCCCTCAATAGGACATGGGCAACCTGCTGTCACATAAGGAGCCATGAATATTTATGGACATTAAAACTTTTAGTGGAGAATATCAGACCATTGGCCCATGGCACAAAATCAATTTTTCACCTGTTTGGTTGAAGGAAACTGATTGTAGTTTTGTAATTGCTTAGTGAGTGTGACTTCAAAATCTATATGTGTTACCAGTGTGACTTCAAAATCTATATGTGTTACCGGTTTGGTGATGTCCGCTTCTTGAAGTGGGTCAGAATTTCTTTCCTTTGTCATGGGAGACTAAGAAGTCATTTTTGGAAAATGTTTGTCAATGATTACTTTCAAAAGTATTTTAACCAAAGGTTTTTTTTCACATGGAGATCTAGATGTTGCAAATTTTTAGTTAATAGGTCAATAAATAAAATTTAGTGCAATATTTTCACTCATATTCAGTTGTAGGTAAAGTTCTTGTAGCAATGTTATTTAAAGAATAGGCAAGTGCTTTTTTGTTATTCTTTTTTATATGCGGTATGCTTACATATTATATACTAGACCACCTTTTGGTCCTGTTTACTGCCTAGTGCCTTTTGCTGACATAAATTAATATTATTGCTTGTTATGCTGAATTGGATGAATAGTATTGTATATAATTTGTTTCTGCAGTGCCTTGCAAAGTATTCAGACCTTTAAAATTATTTAAATGTGGCAAGATTACAACTAATGCTTACACATGATGTACTACATCATATACTATTCTGTTTTTGTACTGCAACCTCATTTGCTAATGAAGGAGGAATATTTTTTTATTAGCCATTATTTTAATCAAAGTCAAAACTTTCTCACCAGTATATTCTCACATCACATTCATTAATAGTTGGATAAAACTCCATTTGACGCATTAAACACATTGATTCATTTGGAGTAAGTTTCTGCCTGCCTTGAACACCAAGTTGCATTGATTTTTTTTTCCTCTTTTCTGTTGTCAGTTTTGCTCCAGCTCAGAGAAATTTGTAGGAAAAAACTAGTGGAAGGCCATTTTCAAATAGTGGCTACTTTTGGGATGATGTCAGGACTTTGGCTGGGCTGTTTGGGATCAATCATCATTGTACCCAACTCCAGTGTTGTTTTACCCCATTGTCTTAGGTCATTGCTCTATTGAAAGGCACATTTTCTCACAGGCTTCAGTTGTATAGCAGATTGGAAAACTATGTCTTACTTTATACCTGACAAGCTGCCCTGTTTCTGCTGCTAGTAAGCATTTGTAAGTAAAATTTGACTCAATTTTTTTCAATTTAGGGATTGTCTTTCTCAGTGTTAGGATTATATTACACTTGACACTGTGAATTGTGGCTAGAACACTCAATGGGTCCTATCTGAGTAAAATATTTTTATTGCAAATTTGGTTTTTGGGATAATTATTTTTAGACAATATTTTCTTTATTGTCTACAGTTCAGTGCAGTAGGGGTCAGGTGAGCATTTTATTTACCCTTAATATATTAGTTTATCACAAGGTAAATTCTCTCGCATCTCACTTTCTTGTTTGGATGTTGACATTTGATGGATGGATGTTTTGCAGATATAGTTTGGGCCTTATGTAGAAACTTCAATTTCTTGGTTGTTGGACCAACGGTCAGGGGCCAGTGACAAAGCACTTTCTTTCACAAGTGATAAGTATGAGCTACCACAGCACAGAGGTTTAAATATATAATTTTTGCAAGTAGCATGTTTCCACTTTTAACTATAACATATCTGCTTGAAAATACATAATTTTGTGTTTAAAATTCTGATATTAAAAATGTGGGTTTGCAATAAAATAAGGAATGAGAATGATGCGTAATTTTCATTTGTATTCCAGCAAAATGTGAAAACTTTAAAAATGTCTTAATAAATGTGTTTGTCAGGCACTGTGTATGTGTGTGTATATATGTATGTGTGTGTGTGTGTGTGTGTGTATATATATATATATATATATATATATATACAAACCGGATTCAAAAAGTTGGGACACTAAACAAATTGTGAATAAAAACTGAATGCAATGATGTGGAGATGGCAAATGTCAATATTTTATTTGTAATAGAAGCGTAGATGACAGATCAAACGTTTAATCCGAGTAAATGTATCATTTTAAAGGAAAAATATGTTGATTCAAAATTTCACGGTGTCAACAAATCCCAAAAAAGTTGGGACAAGTAGCAATAAGAGGCTGGAAAAAGTAAATTTGAGCATAACGAAGAGCTGGAAGACCAATAAACACTAATTAGGTCAATTGGCAACATGATTGGGTATAAAAGAGCTTCTCAGAGTGGCAGTGTCTCTCAGAAGCCAAGATGGGTAGAGGATCACCAATTCCCACAATGTTGCAGAAAGATAGTGGAGCAATATCAGAAAGGTGTTACCCAGCGAAAAATTGCAAAGACTTTGCATCTATCATCATCAACTGTGCATAACATCATCCGAAGATTCAGAGAATCTGGAACAATCTCTGTGCGTAAGGGTCAAGGCCGTAAAACCATACTGGATGCCCGTGATCTCCGGGCCCTTAAACGACACTGCACCACAAACAGGAATGCTACTGTAAAGGAAATCACAGAATGGGCTCAGGAATACTTCCAGAAACCATTGTCAGTGAACACAATCCACCGTGCCATCCGCCGTTGCCAGCTGAAACTCTACAGTGCAAAGAAGAAGCCATTTCTAAGCAAGATCCACAAGCTCAGGCGTTGTCACTGGGCCAGGGATCATTTAAAATGGAGTGTGGCAAAATGGAAGACTGTTCTGTGGTCAGGCGAGTCACGATTCAAGTTCTTTTGGAAATCTGGGGCGCCATGTCATCCGGACCAAAGAGGACAAGGACAACCCAAGTTGTTATCAACGCTCAGTTCAGAAGCCTGCATCTCTGATGGTATGGGGTTGCATGAGTGCGTGTGGCATGGGCAGCTTGCATGTCTGGAAAGGCACCATCAATGCAGAAAAATATATTCAGGTTCTAGAACAACATATGCTCCCATCCAGACGTCATCTCTTTCAGGGAAGACCCTGCATTTTTCAACAAGATAATGCCAGACCACATTCTGCATCAATCACAACATCATGGCTGCGAGGAGAAGGATCCGGGTACTGAAATGGCCAGTCTGCAGTCCAGATCTTTCACCTATAGAGAACATTTGGCGCATCATAAAGAGGAAGGTGCGACAAAGAAGGCCCAAGACGATTGAACAGTTAGAGGCCTGTATTAGACAAGAATGGGAGAGCATTCCTATTTCTAAACTTGAGAAACTGGTCTCCTCGGTCCCCAGACGTCTGTTGAGTGTTGTAAGAAGGGGAGATGCCACACAGTGGTGAAAATGGCCTTGTCCCAACTTTTTTGGGATTTGTTGACACCATGAAATTCTGAATCAACATATTTTTCCCTTAAAATGATACATTTTCTCAGTTTAAACTTTTGTTCTGTGATTTATGTTCTATTCTGAATAAAATATTTTGGCACCTCCACATCATTGCATTCAGTTTTTATTCACGATTTGTATAGTGTCCCAACTTTTTTGGAATCCGGTTTGTATACACATACACATATACACAGTGGGAACGGAAAGTATTCAGACCCCCTTCAATTTTTCACTCTTTGTTATATTGCAGCCATTTGCTAAAGTCATTTAAATAATTTTTTTTCCTCATTAATGTACACACAGCACCCCATATTGACAGACAAAAAAAAGAATTTTTGAAATTGTTGCAGATTTATTAAAAAAGAAAAACTGAAATATCACATGGTCCTAAGTATTCAGACCCTTTGCTTAGTATTTAGTAGAAGCACCCTTTTGAGCTAATACAGCCATGAGTCTTCTTGGGAAAGATGCAACAAGTTTTTCACACGTGGATTTGGGGATCCTCTGCCATTCCTCCTTGCAGATCCTCTCCAGTTCTGTCAGGTTGGATGGTAAACGTTGGTGGACAGCCATTTTTAGGTCTCTCCAGAAATGCTCAATTGGATTTAAGTCAGGGCTCTGGCTGGGCCATTCAAGAACAGTCACAGAGTTGTTGTGAAGCCACTCCTTCATTATTTTAGCTGTGTGCTTAGGGTCATTGTCTTGTTGGAAGGTAAACCTTCGGCCCAGTCTGAGGTCCTTAGCACTCTGGAGAAGGTTTTTGTCCAGGATATCCCTGTACTTGTCCGCATTCATCTTTCCCTCGATTGCAACCTGCCGTCCTGTCCCTGCAGCTGAAAAACACCCCCACAGCATGATGCTGCCACCGCCATGCTTCACTGTGGGGACTGTATTGGACAAGTAATGAGCAGTGCCTGATTGTCTCCACACACTGAGGAGAGGCAAGATACATAACAGCCCGCAAGGAGTTTGCTAAAAGACATCTGAAGGACTCTGAGATGGTGAGAAATAAGATTCTCTGGTCTGATGAGACCAAGATAGAACTTTTTGGCCTTAATTCTAAGAGGTATGTGTGGAGAAAACCAGGCACTGCTCATCACTTGTCCAATACAACACTTTCGGTACCCACTGTATGTATGTATGTATGTATGTATGTATGTATGTATATATATATGTATGTATATATGTATATATATATATATATATATATATATATAATGTGTGTGTTTGTATTTATTTGTCTCCTGTTTCTGTCTATGTTAATTACTGTATGTGTCAAACCAAACTCTTCCCAGAAATAGTTCTTAGGAATAGACATTAATTTTTTTATTACATAATCATCAAGTACAACGTAAGGGAGAAGGTTCATCTCATATCTAATTATGAAGGACATATTTAAAGCATTTCTTAAGATAAATTTTCACTGATGTGCTTTTGAAGATTTGATGACGAATGATTGTTTATGTAACCCAAATAACTGAAGTTGGTAGTTTTCCAAGCCATGAAATCTGTTCTCAGTGCTGTAAGCTCCAGATTGTGTAGCTTAAGATGTAGAAAACCATTTCAGTATTCTGCCTCTATGTTTAGCTTGGTTTCCCTGAACTGTCTCTTGTCTTCCCTTCACTCCCCAATTTTTGATATAGTATGTCACAAACAGTACATAGTAATGAAAGTTAAAAGCATACAGATTTCATCCATTTGATTTTCTTATCCCATTTTTGCTTTAATAATGCCTAGATAAGTTGAAGCCTAAGTAGGCAGAGGCACCATAAGGCAGTAACCAACCTTGGATATGATGACAGTTTATAATAGATGGCATCTTTAAAATATCCTGAGAAATTGTGGGTAAAGATAACCCTGGCCGTTTGCCCTGGATTGAACTACTTAATTCTGAAAATTATTTTTGTTAAACCATGTCTATGGAAAACAATGAGTGAATCTAAGCAATATGATTATTAAGAAGGCCTTATAATAAAAAAAAATTGCATTTTTCAAGGTTAGTGTTTACATTTTCAAAATCTACAATTGGTATAGGCTGTACTCTAAGTTAGACACTGAGATAGATAGATACCCAATCCATAG
The DNA here is from genome assembly GCF_016835505.1 of Polypterus senegalus. Classification (NCBI taxonomy): domain Eukaryota; kingdom Metazoa; phylum Chordata; class Cladistia; order Polypteriformes; family Polypteridae; genus Polypterus; species Polypterus senegalus. The sequence continues at coordinate 53,111,911 of NC_053166.1, forward strand.
CTGGTTCTTGATGCTACAGGAATAAACAGTGAACTAGTTTCCCTGAATAACATTAAATAATTTATTTTTGACACTAAGGCCCTGCTTTTAAAAATTAAAAAAAGAAGTGATGTTCTCTAATGAAGACAAATATGGTCATCTTTCTGCGTTTTTAATGTTCTTATATATTTATTTTGTTTTCTTGGTTAATTTAAAGCTATTGTAAGAGTCAGTTGACTATATGGCCTTCACTTATTAGGAGAACTTTCTGTAGTCTTGTGGACTTTTGTCTGTTTTCATGTTGATTTAAATTTTTCTCTTTAAAATGGTGTAGGTTTTTCTCCGTGGAAAAGTAACAGGATCAGACAGTAACTGTTAGCAATTTGCCAAATTTTCCATTTTGTGTTGTGTGGGCAGCTTGCAATTTTCTGCTGTGGGTTTTCACTTTCTTCGGCCAGTTATAGAGTATTGAAATTTGGGGAACTGATGTTCTTGCTCATTGCCTGCTTCCCGTAGTTGACAGCCCAAAAATTGCATCCCATTGTTGCATTTGTGTCTCTGTCTCCCACTTTATTCTTCTGTGGAAGTGACTTTGGAGGAGGGTGTCCTAAGTTTACTACTCCTATCTGGTTTGATCAGTTGTGTCTTAATCATTGAAAAAGCTAAGGCTGACATAATTTGTTTCAGGAGGCTTTATAAGAATGTAGACATATTTTTATTGCTCTTAGACAATATTGATGTTACTCCTCTCTGAAGTGAGCTAAAGGGTATATCTATTCCATTGATTAAGTTTAGATAAAATGCATTTATTTTTGTCAATGCCTTGTTTTGGTCTTTTTATTTACTGGATGATACAGAATATTGCAATGAAATCCTGGAAGTAAGAATCTCTTCTTGAATTTATATACTAAGAATTACTATGCTGCAGCATACATCTGTTGTGTTATTTCAAGTTTTTGGGGGGGACTGTGGCACCATGTGTTTATGGTGCACTTCACACAATGGTCATTCAGGTTAAAACTGATGATTTGTCTGTATGAAGTTCTTTAACTTTCAGAATGCATATAACATTGAAGCACTGGTGTTTTCTTATAGCAAGGTAGATCTTGTTTGCCATTACAGGAACATGCACACCAACACACACACACAATTCAGAAATAAAATACTTCCTTTCTAAGTGCAAACCAGAGCTCTCTAAAGCACTTCCTGTTGATATGACTGAAATAGCGATTACTGTCTGCTTCTGAGAGCCTCCTAAACTTGTGTTAAAGATCCCTTTGGCATTTAACTAATCTGAAAGATGATATGCAGGAGTGTAAAGGGAGGGCAGGGCCTAGGTGAGAATGACAGTCAAGAATGCTGCTGCTTATTGTTTAGAAAATACAGACGCATGTTGTAAATGAGCAGGGACATGTATAAAACATTTTACTTTTAAAATTACTTGCAGGTTAGTCTGTTTCATGTTCTTTAGTAGGAATCATTTTGAGGTTGGGCTTGTTATCAATAATGATAAAATATGTAAAATAACATTATTAAGACTCATATTGTATGTCTTTCTCACAAGCAATAAAATGACACATTTTAGGTGCTGACTTTTTTGACACATGCTAGAGCTGTCTTTATAAACTACATAGCATATATGAATAAGTCTGCAGTTGTAATATATTGTGTCCTCTCTGTGTAAAGAAACTGCATTTCCCACAGAGTGAAAATTCATTATACAAATACTATGAAACTGTAATCTTTTTAAAAAAATGGTGATGGCATACAAGGACAGGGTGGAAGAAGCTCTGCAAAATTTCCTTACAGTTAAGTTAGTAACAGAATGGAAAAAAAGAACAATAATTCTGTTTAAATTATCTAATCTGTTCATTTTCAGTGCTTGGTTCTCAGATGTTTTGAGTGAACATGTAGTAATTTTCATCTTGCAAAATATGACAAAAGTTGATTCAGATTTTTCTTATTACATCTCTTAAATGCAGTTTTATCTAATAAGTAAAAGTGTTTGTAATCCATACAAGAGTGCTTTGTGTTGTGCATATAGATATTCTGTTGAATTCTGTTTTCTTTAAAAACTCTGTATTGATTCCTTTGCACAGCACAGTGACAAATCTTCTCATTACTGCCATATATATAAGCCATCACATAGGATCTCAAACCTACTGCATTTCAGTTAAAGTGCAAGAATACAGGTGAATTGTGTTTCGGCATAAACATTTTTAATTACTGTTTGGTGTTCAATTTCAAAATGGTTACAATATTTCTTTGTGATATTTAATAGTAGCGCTTAATCTGTGGTAACTGTCTCTCTTGTTGCTTTATTCTTTTTACTTTATATTTGCTTAAGTGTAAGATTGAGAGCTTTTGGCAACTTGACTTTATTGTATTTCAGAATCAGCTGAAGAACACAGTGTATCTCTTACCTATTGTATAAATTCTTTTAGTGATAAAATTTATTATGTCTTGACAGCTGTGATTCAGGAAGCATATGCAGTAAGTAACCTACATAGTCTGTGGATAGCAATGGAAGTTGATTGTGAATGCTTCCAAATTACACTTCAGTGGACTTCTATCAGGTTTTTCCTAGGAACAGTGGTTTCTTTCTTTCTTCTACTTAACAGGCGGACTCCTAGTTTTCTTGGTGAATATTGTTTTTAAGGCTGTTGATTATGGCATGTCTTTTGAGATTAAATTCAAAGGGTTCAACATTTACATACACAAATATTATGTGGTCCTATAAATATTTTTATTTGATGAACTTTTAAATGCTGAGTTCAATTCCATGCTGACCATTTGGCAAAATAGACAAGGTGTAGTGTTGTAGATAGTAAAATAATAAAAATTAGAAAGCTGGTAGTATAATAATGAAAAAAGAATATTCATTAATGAATGAGCTATTGCTGATTATGCTGGTTACTTGTTTAATTTATTTTTCTGTATGCTCTTCATCAGAAAATTTGTTTTAATAACATTAACAGTACATGTGAATATGTCAGGCATTCTGAAATTGTGAATCATTTACAGCAAGTTAAATCCTGCAGCTTTTATATCAGACATTTTGAATGCAAACAAAGCCAGCTGCTCTTCCTAATGCATCACCATTACTTCCTGAAAAACTAATGTTCTGTCACAAAAGCATCTGTAATAAGAATGAAACTTGTCTACAAAAATGGAGCAAAGGTTGGCAAAATCCTTTGTATGTGTGCTTCTTATTTAACTGTGAATTTGTTTTGATTATATTTATATCAAAGAAGACCAAAAAGTTCTTATTAAATTCATACATTTCTATCTGTGGGATGATTATTCTTGTTGACTGTCTAATATACAATATGTGGAAAAGCCTTCTGTGCACTTTTTAAGGTATTTTAAAATTTGGATACAAAAGTGACCAGACAGGTTTCTTCTTTATTGTTTTGCTGGTTTTAAATTGTTTGGTTTAGAATCTCTGAGCTGGGCTCCAAAAATACAATGCATATTATGTTTTCATTGGTGGTGCTATCTTCCACATGTTAAAGAATACTTCTTTTGCAATATTGACTGTGTGGAACATGCAGAGTAGGTTGGCTTGATCCTATGATTTATAAAACTTTTTGCTTGTAGCAGTGTAGAGGTTTCAATATTGCAGCACTCTTAGTTGAACTGTAAAAATGGTCTGTTTACACTTCATGCTTTATTGTTATATTTACCACTAATAGTTTCTAAAGCATGTTGCCGCTTCCAGAATGTACTGATTAGTTGTATGAAAACTAAAGTACTATTAATTTGATTATAACACAGAAACCTTTATTTTAGGTTTAGCTTCTAAAATACATTTTTGCAGTGTTGATGACCTTTAATGTATTATTAATGATGCATTTTTCATATTGTATTATGCAGTAAAAACTGGAAATATACTTATTACAAAATAGCCAATTTCTGTGAACTGATTCTGTTATAATATTTCCAGTTACAGACCTAGTTTATTACCTGACTAGTAATTGTGATTCAACCTGTGTTAGTTTGGAAGAAAGAGCTCTATTTGTCTCTGACTAGGAGACCTGTATTGAGGAACAGAAAACAAGACAGGTAATATAAAATGATAGCATGATTGAACAATACTCAGGAGGGATTGCTTAGATAAATGAGAAAAAGCCACAGTTGTAATTTTTAGTCTTAGAAAACTGGAGTATTTATTTTGATTCCGCATGTACAGTTGCATTTAAAAGTTTGTGTTTCCCAAGTCAAGTTACTTACAACACTGACCACTAAACAAACAGAAATGGAAAGTAGTTAACACAACCACAACATGCTTCAAATGTAAAGAAGACATTTCTGTACATTTTAATTGCAGATTATGTTCTTCATTTTAATGTATTATAAAAAATTAAGTTGGCATGTGCACATGTTTAGTAACTATTCAGTTTCATTTTTTAATATTTTTTAGAGCATGAAAACTCTTAAGTTTTAAACTAGGCCATGTAATGACATTTCTGGCTAAATTGTCTGGATTATGTACATTACCTGCTATGAACAAATACACTGTATGCTCCTCTGAACAGCTTGCTGATGACTTGGGAGTGAAGATTATTAACTCCTTAAAAGCAGGTGCAAGTGTAGGTAATTGCTTCTAGCTTGAAATCTACTGTATAAGAACCATCCTCAATGGAAGTTAAAGATTTTTGAAGTCTAGCAAGATCTGAGTGACTCGGGCAAATCTTTGTAAAGATAACACCCACACATCAATACAAAGGACCTGCAGAAAGATTTACTTGACACTGCAGCAGTGGCAAACAAGCCCAATGTGCAGCATTGCATTCACACAAATGATATGCATAGAAGTATGGTATGACTTCATCACAAACATTGTTGCCTGACATATGCAAAATAATACTTAGGTAATTAGGAAACCTTGCAGAATAAAGTATTGCGGACTGAGAAAAAATACACTGGAAATTTGGGTCAAGCCGCAAAATAAACATTTGGAATAAATCAGATGAAGCATTTGAAGAAAAGAACACTTCACTTTGCTAAGAATGAAGAATGGATCTATTGCACTTTGGGCTTGTTTGTAGTAGCTGTGTCTGTGCAGTAATTTGAAAATGAAAAAATGTTTTTCAGCAACAACACAGCATACATTATAATAAACCTTGAAGAAAAACAAACCGGTTTTGGAATGGTCTCTACAGTCCTCAGGCCTGAAAATCTTCGATAAATTTGTGGTGAGGTCTTAGATAAACAATTGTGGAAAATGGGTAAACGATTTGAAGCTGAAAGGGGACTGCAAGGAACAATAGAGAAAGAAATGTTGAAGCAGGAATATAAAAATTCTTAGTTGGTTTCAGGACCAGGACTGTTACGTTTTTATCACTGTTACTGTTTTTTTGTAGTAATGGTTAAGAAAAATTTTATTTTCATGCTTTTATGGAGAAAGGAGATAACACAGTTCCTTACGCAAAATACAACAAGCAGTGCTGAACAACCAGTAAACAATATAGAAGCATTCATGAACATAATCTCAATTTACTTGTGTCACATAATCATTTATCAGATATCCAGATGTATGCTCACAACATCCAAAAACACATGTAGTTTTGCTAGTATATTGTTAAATAATTCACTTCCAGAAAATCCTTTTGTGAATGGGTAGGGACTGTGCTCAAACGAGGTTGAGCTTTTGAATTGAACACCTGCACATTTTGCAGGTTTAGTACTCTCAGTATACAACTGCGATCATGTTAATGCATCTGTTTATGCAAAAGTGTAGGACATCTGTAATTGTACTGTACCTGTAAAATTGTGTAATAGTACACTTGCACTATAAAAGATGCAATGTAAAATAATGCTTGTTTGTATTATCCTTTTACTTCCCGATTTGCTGTCACATATTTGTGTTGTTTTATATACTCGCATTAGAAGAAACAACCAGTTTGAATACCATTCATCTGCTACTCGTTTTATCTTGTTTGTTTTTCCTGCACTTACAACTTTTTTTTATTGAATTTTAGTAACATAATATTCTCAGGCCTGCTGTGTCCAGTTTAGGATTATGGGGATTATGGCCACAGCCTATTCTAACAGTATCAAATACAAGGAAAGAGCTAGGAGTAGATAGAGTGCTCTTCTGTCTTTTAGTTTCTTCTTTATTTTTTAATTTTATAAGCATGTTTGACCTTTTTCCAGTATTTGATTAGTATTTCATATACTTTCTGAGCAGATTCAAATGATAAAAATTGTGTTTTTTGTAGCTCCCAATAATGTTCTGTGAATGGCAGTACAAAGCTTCAAAGAAAAATGCAGTATTAATCTGTATTGCAAAGGTTTGCAGAATTAATAGTCTTGAGAAAGTACAGATGCATCAGGGACCAATTATCATAGATCAAAGGAATACAAAAACAAAAGCTTCTTTATCACTGAGAACCTGAGTGATCATTGGTTTCTAAACATCTTTCATTGGTTTTGTTTGGTACCATTGCAAGGCTGGCATGATGCTTATGGATAGCTGAATTCTTCCTGATCTGATGTAGGGTGGGCCATTTTTCTTCACTGAAGTGCATTGCACACCATATTGGACTATCAGTTTTAATGGCATCACACAGATTTATATAAATTTTTATTTTTTGCTTAATTTTATATTTATAATTAAAATGCAGTGAAAGAATACAGAAACATGATTTTGTTATACAGTATAATCTGACAGTCCTACTGTATGTCTATTGAGAATGTGGAATACAGTTAACATCTGGGCTATTGTAGGCATGATACATTTAATGGTTGATGTGAATGCTGACTGTAAAATATTTTCAAGCATATACAGTATATTTGGTTTTATAAATATCCTAAAGAAACAGTTATTGCAGCCATATTTTTCAGCTGCAGTGCAATTTTTTTACTGGGATAGCAGATTGACTTTTTAGTGCTGAAATACAGTAGATTTTATACTTTTAAAGTTTTTAAAAACTCTGCTCTCAACTAATACAGTACTTAAATATTACACACTAGTTAAGTATTAAGTATTAGTTTAAAAGGCACATTGTATTTGAGATATAAAATACTGAATATTACTTCTAGAGTGTAATTTTGAGAAAATTTCCTTTATCAAATATCTACTGTACTAGGGCAATGATGACTATTGATGAGGTCATTTTGCAGTTTTGTTCTTATTCTCTCATCGTAGCCTGACAGAACCTTTGAAAAGGAGCTCATTTCCATTAATTATGAAGTTAAAATTATGATGCTTACATGACATGGTGTTTGTCATCTTGTAAACCAGATGAAACCTGAAATCCTTTTTTGTTTAACATGAGTGCTGTGAGCAGCAGTTTTATTTTTGTATCCCGTAACAAACCACAGTCAAAGTGTAGTGAGTGGAAATTTGTCATTCTTCTGCCCTAACTTTCCATCACATCTGTGACTACCTGATTATTCAAATTTTCACACTACATTGAAAATTGGACATAACAATTCATATTAATTCACTCTTTCACTTTTATAAGCACCATTGAAAGATATTTTGCAAAGTCACTAACAGTGGAAAACAATGAAGCTTTAGATGCATTTTTCAGCTGATCACTATAATGTAACAAAAGCACCTTGTGTGTACAGACATATCCACAGTGGCTAAAGGTTCATTATATTTTTTTGGGATAAAAAGGAAAGAGACCCAAAAGTGCTAATATTACTATTGTAGATTCAATTATTAAATGACTAATCCATATCCCAGGTGGTATAAGCAAGCACTGCAACACATTTCTATTGTTATTCATAATCCATGACCACCTACTCTTCAAGAGTACATTCAAATAGATCTTTCTAGCTGGTGTAGGATGCCATACCAGTATGTGAAAGAACAACAAACGGTGCCAGGGAATTTATTTTATGTCAGCAATTTGGTGCTATACCCATGTGTCAAAGAATACCTAAAAGTGACAAAATATTTTGTTTCATTAAAACATATTCAACTTGATTTTTTTTTTTGTGTGCCATGTGAGAGAATATAAACTCCTCATAGCCAGACATCTTAAGGTCTTGGAGTTTCACAGCATTGTTTCAATTAACTTTTTAATGAAAATACATTTTTTTTGCCTCTTCGACTAAAATCCATATTCTTCAGGAAAACAAAAAAAAAAATCATCTACCTGTCTTCTGCAACCTCTTAGTTTAGTACATGCAATTAGCTGGAGCCTATCACTGCATAGCGTGTTAGTCAATTGAAGCACATTGTTACCGCAATCACTCAGTGTTAGGTAGTTTGCTATTGAGGTGATAGATTGCTTTTTTGACTCTAGCTGGTTTATAGTGTAGGTTTGCCACCCACTATCAGTATTTATTTTTTGAGCACCAAAAAAAGGTAAAATGCAAGAAGGTAATAACTGCTTTTGCTTCTTTCATTTGCTTGCTTACCTATTTTGGATTTTGTATTGTTTAAAGCATGTGGAAAACAAAGCTGTCCTTATGTCAGATTTAGTCTATTGGCAGCAGTTTTTTTCTGTTCTCCAGGGAATTAAATTACATGAGAAAATTAAATATTTTGTGGATCATGGTGTTTAGTAAATTCTATGACATTTCTGACCAAGACCAGCTAACACCTATTCTCTTCCTGGGCATTTTGCATTAAAGCAAACAAAATGTCAGTATCCACAATTGTTTTTAAATCATAAGAAATTAATAATATTTTTTTTTCTTCTTTCACCCAGCTGTTTATCAAATAGGTCCTCTTTATATCTGGAATGATTCAGTCTTGTTCAGATTGCACTTTCATGCACTTGTGATTGGATCACTTGGGCAACATTCAAAGATGGTCAGGACAGGATCAAATAGTATTTTCTGTGAGCATACAATAACCACATTAGTAGAATCTGATTTGAGTTAGTGCAATAGAAAGATGACACTGGTTGTCTGTCTAGATACAATTCAGGTACTGAAGATGCATTTTAATGACTGGTATTGATTTAATCCAGGTAAATTATATCTGCCTACAGTCCATATACTGTACAAAACATGCCAGTCATTAAAGTGGCCAGTAGACAGCTGAATTCTGATAGTTAGTAAGATTTAAGAAAGTATGAGTAGAAGTTCAAACAGAATCAAAATAAATTAATTATGCATTTCCTTTGATTCCTAATTTTTTGTATTATGGTGTTTCAGATCATTACCATGTTTACTTTAATATATTAAGATCCAGGGCTTTATCAGTATTCTGTCCCCTGATAAGATTAGACCGTTGTGTGTTTGCTGGTTAACATGTTTGGTAAAGGAAGTTTACAGGTTTGTTAGTTTTAGTTTTTAGAGACACAGTCAATAACATAACATTCTCAACCCAATTTAAATTCAGGCTTGTGGTGGCCCGGAGCATCCATGGTTCAGCAGTTTCAGGCAATAGAAAAAACAGAAAAAAGCACTATATGCAGTAACAGATCATCACATGGCAAACTCTCATCAAAATGGGACAAACCTAGAATCACCAGGTAACACACAAGTTGCTGAAATGTGGGAGGATAACAGGAGTATTGTTTCTCCAAAAAAAGAAAAAGAAAACCCTTACAGAGTGGAATGAAGTACACATAGTCAGAGTCTGGGCTGAGATTCAAACCTAAGACACTTACTTTATCATGTGGCTAACCACCTCCCCACTGTGTCCCTCCACAGTCATTATTTATGTGATTTTTTTATACTGTATATTGTGTACATATGTGCATACATACATACACAAAAAACATACACTTTTTTATTTTCTAAAGTGTTAAGTAACCTTTAGTGCTAATTAGGAAAGCAGGAGTCATTCAAGCGAGGCTTGTCAGATCCACCAAATATTAAAGTTCTTTTCCTGCAATTTTTAAAACTCTCCCTTAGTAGCAGGTGATCACAGAAAGTGGCAAGGCCCTTATCAGCAGCTAATTACCACAGATTATTTCTTACAACAGTCAGTTATTACAGCAAACTGCCCAAATCTCTTGTAGCTGGTACTTTATCCCAGGCCTTCTAATGCTTACATTTGTTACAATTTAAAAATAAAAAACTTGACACTGGTATACAGTGATTTTGGTGCCAACGATGTCTGAACGGTTTTATATTAAGTTTATGGTGCTGATTAAGAATATGACTTTGCCAGATTGGCTCTAGTTTCTGAGATATTTAATAGTTAATTAATTAATTAATGCAACATTTTTGAAAAGCATTCAGAATTGCAAGAATATTTTTATTTTAGTTACAACTAGTAAGTAAAAAGTCTAACATCATGCAAAAAAGAAATTAAAAATATCTAACAGTGACAGGAAAAATTTATGTGGTGATTTGATTAATTGATACAATATTAATTAGTTATTAATTGTTATTAATGTCAATGCTTCAAAAAATGCTGTTGATGTGATTTCCTTTTATGTGTGTCATCAGGAAGATCACGTTGGAGACTCCAACAGTAGTCTGCCATCATGTGCATGTCCCATCTGCCTTGATATCTCTCCTCCATCACCTTCATATCCTGGTGAATCCTCTTGCCTTGTTCTTCGCTGAAGTCTCCAAGGTTATCTGGAAATCTGTTTAAATGGCTATGGAGATAGTGCATCTTTATGCTCATATTAACTCCCAAATTTCTGAAGTTAGCAAGCATATCTTGCACAATTCTTCATAATTGTCTGATCTGTGTCACAACAGAGACATAACTCTTCCAGGCCGATGCCTCAGTGTCATTCATGCGTTTGGTAAAATTGGAATCGTTCATGAGTTTACGAATCTGAGAACTGTCAAAGATTCCAGCTTTTAGTTTTTCCATGCTCAGTCCAGGGAATGATCTATAAATGTACTTGAAGCAATTACCCGTTTTGTCCAAAGCCCTAACAAATTGCTTCATCAATCCTAGCTTAATATGAAGTGGTGGGAGAATGATTTTGGTCTTGTCCACCAGTGGCTTGTTGATGATATTCACAGCACCAACAATCATTTCTTCCCTTGTAGGCCATGACACTTTTGTCCAATGATCTTGCTTTGCCCTGCTATCCCAGAGGCACATGAAGCATGGGTATTTTGTGTATCCAGATTGCTGTCCAAGCAAGAAGTTCACCATCTTCAGATTAACACAAATCGATCGCTGATGTTCATGATAATGGATTTTCTGTAATACAACTTTTACATTTTCATATTCATCTTTAAGTTTTGTTGAGTGAGCAATGGAAAGTGATGCATTTAAAGCTTCTAATAAAGCTGTCTATAAAAAGCCGCCAGTCTTCTGGTCGATATTCTGTTAGTCCCATTTGAAGTACAATTCCTGGGATATCATTGCAGTATACAAGTTCTTCCTCTTGGTTGAAATATGAGAAAAGCCTGTCTTCTCTTTTCCGATAGGCTGTAATTTTAACTCCCGCCTTTATAAGATTTCGTTAATTAAGTCTGGACGCTAAAAGTTCAGACGCTTGCTTAGACAGATGTAAGTCTCGAATCAGGTCGTTGAGTTCTTTTTGGCTTAATGGTTGAGGCGTCGAAGAGCTTCCCTCAAATTCACTTCCACTGCTACTACCTGCCATACATTCCAATCCCTGCCTCTCTTCAGAGTCTGACAGTGGCTGGTTTGGTGGTCTGGTAAACACTGGTATGGGAATGTCATTGCCATGTGGAATAGGTCGTTTTGCTAATTCCAAATCCGGATAATCCCACCGAGCTTTCTTGTAACGATTAAAGCCTTTAATCTTTACAACACAAAAATAACAAGCGTCATGGTGGTTTTCGGTTCTCTCCATACCATTGGCACACCAAAGTTTAAACTTTTTCTTTCACGTTTTGTCCACTGTCGTAGGTGCTCCACATATGTTTTGCAAACCATATGTGGAGCCCAAGACTTATCCTGGTCTCCAAGCTGTACTCCAAAATAAGACAGGTATACTCAATGCACAGTCTGTGATATTTCTTCTTTGTCTTTCAGCCATGTACTCTCCACAGATGTAGCAGAATACATCAGGATTGTTGATGCAGGCTCTTCTTGATGAAGTCATAATTTTTACTTGTATTTATATGCAAAATACAAGACAGAACCTTTTTGGGTATAAACCAAGTCTGGGTTGACAAACTTATACTGTAGCCAACTTCTTTCCTCTGCAAATTCACAGTTGAATTCTGGCTTCAAAAAGTCACTTTTATAGCATTGTAGGCCTACAAAGTGAAATACAAAATAATTATATGGGATATTTCATTACCTAAGACATTGTTAAAGAGTCAAAAAACAGACCAAAAGCTATTGCATTTGTTATCACACACAAGTCGCATTGGGGTAATGCATCCCAAAAACTAGAACCAATTCAGCAAAGTAATGGGATTTTTGAATTCAGCACCCTCAAAATACCATAAATCCATTCAAAAAACCTTGGCACCTGAAAAATTTTTTTTTTTTTGTAAACCTGTGAATAGATATTACTTTAATTATGACAGCCAACTGCATTATGCTGCACTGGTAATGGCCCATATGCTGTAGGATTTAGCTTATCTTTTGTTGGTATGTATAGTATCTTGAACAAAACCATTTAAAACAAGAATTATTTTGCCATCACTAGATGACATAGCTCAATTAGGGGAGAAAAAGGTTAACTTATCAGTCAATTTAATTTGAAATTTTGTTTCCAACAGCCTTTTTTAGTGTGACAGTACTGAATAATTAAATTGGCATAGATTTTATTAAGCTAAAAGAACAGTGTTTTAAAGAAAAAGGAAGTGGAACTCGAAAAAAGAAATGCAGTTTTTTTTTGTTGAGTTTGGCTGGTATTTTGGTCTGATACAATACAATACAATTTATTTTTGTATAGCCCAAAATCACACAAGAAGTGTCACAGTGGGCTTTAACAGGCCCTGCCTCTTGACAGTCCCCTAACCTTGACTCTCTTAAGAAGACAAGGAAAAACTCCCAAAAAATCCTTGTAGTGGGAAAAAATGGAAGAAACCTTGGGAAAGGCAGTTCAAAAAGATACCCCTTTCCAGGTAGGTTGGGTGTGCAGTGGGTGTCAAAAAGAAGGGGGTCAATACGATACAATACACAGAACAAACACAAGTAATCCTCAATACAGTATAAAAATAAAAAGTACGGAGCAGAATTTAAAAGTAGATGATATCACATAATATGAATTGTTTAGAGTCCAGGTGACCTCAGCCATCAAGCTGCCTCCCCCATTTGGCCATTCCACAGCTGAAACAGTGCCTGGCCAACCAATCCAATGAAAGGACCCTTCTACCCCAAGATGCCTGCAATCCTCCATCAGGGATGACTTTACCTTAGGCAGGCAAAACAATTTGGCAGGTGGGCCATGACACCAAATGCCACATTTGAGTACCGAGAAGAGAAACAGAATAGGTGAGGGTTAGTAACAAATTATAATGATCATGTTACTTATGTTTTAGTGCTAATGACTAACAACAGAGATGTAGTCTGTACAGTTAATCAGCAGATCTAGTCAGGATATGCTAAACTGAAGTAGTGAGTCTTCAGCCAGGATTTAAAAGCTGAGACCGAAGGGGCCCCACTTATAGTAGCAGGCAGACCATTCCACAGTTTAGGGGCCCTGTAACTAAAAGCTCAACCTCCCACTGTTATTTTATTAATCCTTGGAATCATAAGCAGACCGGCATCTTGAGATCTTCATGTGCGCTGTGGTTTGTAAGTCATGTTAAGTTCAGACAAGTAAGCCGGACCTGGGCCATTTAATGCTTTAAAAGGAGGATTTTGAACTCTTACCTAAACTTAACTTGGAGCCAGTGTAAGGATTTAAGAACTGGAATTATGTGTTCGTATTTTCTTGTTCTTCTAATAATTCTTGCAGCAGCATTTTGGATTAACTGGAGGCTGTATAAAGAACAGTTTGAACATCCGGTGAACACCGCATTGCAGTAGTCAATTCTGTTAGAAATAAAGGCATGAATTAATTTCTTCTTCTTTCCAAAAGGTCTCAAAAAACGTGAACTTTTCAATGACTAACCTTTAGTACTGTGTGTGATTAGTTTTTATTTATATATATATATATATATATATATATATTTATATATATATATATATATATATATTTATATATATATATATATATATATTTATATTTATATATATATATATATTTATATTTATATATATATATATTTATATTTATATATATATATATATATATATATATTTATATTTATATTTATATATATATATATATTTATATTTATATTTATATATATATATATATATATATTTATATATATATATTTATATATATATATATTTATATTTATATATATATATATATATTTATATTTATATATATATATATATTTATATTTATATATATATATATATATATTTATATTTATATTTATATATATATATATATATATATTTATATATATATATATATATATATATATATATATATATATATATATGTATATATATATATATATACACACACGCACATACATTGCATTCGGAAGGTATTCACAGCGCATCACTTTTTCCACATTTTGTTATGTTACAGCCTTATTCCAAAATGGATTAAGTTAATTTTTTTCTTCAGAATTCTACACACAACACCCCATAATGACAACGTGAAAAAAGTTTACTTGAGGTTTTTGCAAATTTAGTAAAAATAAAAAAACTGAGAAATCACATGTACATAAGTATCCACAGCCTTTCCTCAATACTTTGTCGATGCACCTTTGGCAGCAATTACAGCCTCAGTCTTTTTGAATATGATGCCACAAGCTTGGCACACCTATCCTTAGCCAGTTTCGACCATTCCTCTTTGCAGTACCTCTCAAGCTCCATCAGGTTGGATGGGAAGCATCGGTGCACAGCCATTTTAAGATCTCTCCAGAGATGTTCAATCAGATTCAAGTCTGGGCTCTGGCTAGGCCACTCAAGGACATTCACAGAGTTGTCCTGAAGCCACTCCTTTGATATCTTGGCTGCGTGCTTAGGGTCGTTGTCCTGCTGAAAGATGAACCGTCGCCCCAGTCTGAGGTCAAGAGCGCTCTGGAGCAGGTTTTCATCCAGGATGTCTCTGTACATTGCTGCAGTCATCTTTCCCTTTATCCTGACTAGTCTCCCAGTTCCTGCCGCTGAAAAACATCCCCACAGCCACAGTATTGGCCTGGTGAAGAGCAGTGCCTGGTTTCCCCCAAACATGACGCCTGGCATTCACACCAAAGAGTTCAATCTTTGTCTCATCAGACCAGAGAATTTTGTTTCTCATGGTCTGAGAGTCCTTCAGGTGCCTGTGTGTGTGTGTATGTATGTGTAAATATATATATATATATATATATATATAAGGACGTGTATCTTCTAATTTAACAACAACTTGGAATTTCTGGTAGTGGAGTGTCTTTTATAAGTTAAATGGAGTCGATATAAAAATTGGGTATTACAGATTGGGTTGTATTACCCTTTAACACTTAAAATTCATTAGTCATGAATTATTTTTTTCCCTTCTAATTAGATTGTACAATATCTTTAGCATATTGGGACCAGCTGCACATGATCTACTTGTATAAGGCTATTTAGTTTTGTTATTTTAGTACCTATAAAGTGAAACATACTATATTTACATACCTTTCTCTTTGGTCTATACAGAAATGCTACCATCAGTATGACAATTTTATTGTATTTGTAACATAGGGCCTAGCTTTAGACTAGAAGTAAACTTTAAACACATAAGTGGAGTGCTTGGTCCAACCTTGCAAGTTTATTTTTTTTTTTTTTTATCAGTGATAGCTATTAAAACATAGAATTGTGGGTCATTGTAAATTCGGGTGCTGAAAATGTATAAGACTTTAAAAGCAATTAAAACTTAATGGCATAAACACTTCTATAGTTCATTCATTTATTCATTTTCCACTGCTTATCTGGGAACAGGTTGCAGGAGCAATAATCTTAGCAGTGAGTTCCATACGTCCACTTCCCCAGCCACACTTACCAACTCATGTTGTGGGATCCCAAGGTGTTCCCAGGCCATCTGGGAGATACAGTCCTCCCAATGAGGACTGGGTCTGCCCTGTAGTCTCATTCCAACTGGTCGTGCCTGTAAAAGTTTGGGAGGCATCTGATTCAGATGCCCGAATCACCTAAGTTGACACCTCTTGATGTGGAGGGTCAGCAGCTCTACTCTTAGTCTCTCCTGGATGATTGTGCTTCTTTCCCAGTCTTTAAGGGAGAGCCTATCCACCCTGTGGAGAAAGCTCATTTCAGCCCCTTTGTACCCATGATCTTGTCTTTTTGTTCATTACCCAAAGCTCATGACCCTAGGCGAGGGTAGGGATGTAGATTGACTGATAAATCAAGAGCTGTGCCTTCCAGGTCAGCTCCTTCTTCACTACATAACTGTGCTTTCCACCCCGATTCATTTGTTGATCTCGCCATCCCTCCTTCCCTCACTTGTGAACATGACCCTCAGATACTTAAACCCCTGTACTTGAGGCAGTAACTCAACTCCCATTCATAGAGGACAATCCACCTTTTTTCGTACAGAGGACCATGGCATCAGATTTGTAGGTGCTGATCCTCATATTTGCTGCTTCACACTTCTGTTCCAAATTATTAGGGTTTGTTTTTTAGAAACTCCATCTAATGGCATTTGTTTTTCCAAAAGGTAAATGTGTAGTATTAAAATTTGCAGATTTTTGAAAACCAGCTTGGGATAATAATTTATCACATTTACTGCCATTACCTAAATAAGTTTGTGTTGCTTATATCCTAAGACTGCCTTCTTGTGACTTCTAAATAATATATTTCTGTCTTATTTTAGGGAAACAAAGTTAGTGGAAAGGAAGAAGACATAATAAGAAACTTAAGGATTTAAAATATTTGGCACCTTTTTTTAATCTGTGCGACTTAATTTCAACTGGCATAAAATAAAGCTGGAAACTACTGCTTCTGTAAAACAGCAAAGAAGATTGGAATTGGCTCCTGGGGTGTGGGGCTTGGCGATGCCTCAGGTAAGAACTTGTCTTTATTTCACAGAGTAGATTCTGATTAAGTTAATTTTGATAATGTCAGTGTACTAAAATAATCGTAAAAGTTCTTCATTTTGTTAAATATGAAATTTAATGTTTATTTTTACAGATACTGTATCTATAAAACAACTATTTTGACATTAAAACTATATATTTTGTTTGTGATGTAATTTTAAGTTAAGAGTCAAGTACTGCATATTTTACTACTTCCTCAGTTATATATATTATGATTTGTCTAATTTTAGTTGAGCTATCAATGAAGAGTTTGAGCTCTTAAACTGAATAGCAGTTTGCCTTGGGTACCTTAGAAGCCCCATACAGTGCAATAAACATTACAGGCACTCAGAAATTATTATCATAGATGAAATAATGACAAAGTAGTGGTGGTCCTGAGGCTAAGGATCTGCGCTGGTATCCTGAAGGTTGCTGGTTCGAATTCCCGTCACTGACAAAACAGATCCTACTCTGCTGGGCCGTTGAGCAAGGCCTTTAACCTTCGATTTCTCCAGGGGCGCTGTACAATGACTGACCCTGCGCTCTGACCCCAAGGGATATGCGATAACTAACAAATTCCTAATACAAGAAATTGTATAAGGCAAAATAAAAAAAAAAGTGATTGAAAGAAATTAAAGGGCAAAATTAAATTGTAGTCAAGGAAATTAGTAAAAAGTCTGAACACAAAAATGAATTAGCTGAAACAATCATGAAAACCAAAACACCAAACAAAACTCTTCATCTTAAGATATGTAGGAAAGTCCTAATCCTAACTTGACTACTTTCCTCAAACTCACACTAATATTTGTCATCTGCATTTTTTTCAAGGATTCAGTACTTGGATGGCTGAAGTTATGCATTGCCATCTTTTATAGGTGAAATAAGATGACAAACATGTCATAAAATGTTTAGATCATGTAATTGGCAGTGGGTATAGTAATCTGTTAAAAATATTGCCAGAGCCATGCAAAGGTAGTCATATCATTGGGGATAATACACAAAAAAAAAAAAAAATTCAAATTGGCCTCACCAAAATAATGATAAATTAGTAAACAAGTGAATGTGAGCATGCAAAAATTCAAGACATGAAACAAATTGGATTAGGGATTTCAAAAAACAAGGATTCATCAAACTGCCAAATGCATCTTTGAGGATAGATGAGGGAAATGCACTGAGAGATGGGGAGAACATGCATAGTTCACCCAAAGAAATATCAGACATTGGATTTGAGCCTTAGATTCTGGATCTGTGAGACAACAGCACTTACCACTGTGTCGCAATTAAGTAAAAGTAAATACTGCATGTTTTTGTATGGTAGTTTTATATTAGAAACTCATATATAATATGTATAAGATTCAGAATATAATGTTATTGGATTTTTGCATTTCTGTAATTGTAAGGGGAACGTAGAGAAAAGTGTAAAGAGTATTTAAGCTGGAATTCATCAATCCGCTGACTTATCTTGCTTTTTTAATGTAGCATAGGTTATGTAGTTCATCACACTGTTATAAGTATAAGTGAAAGAGTACCAGATGGTTTCATGTCGTAGCTCCTCCATACATAAGGAACAGTGCATGGTTCATTCAATCAAATGAAGAGAACATTTTAGTGGGTCATTTTGTCACTAAAACAAATGTTTCTCCTTTTCAGCCCAGCATAAGTGGGATGGATCCTCCCTTTGGGGATGCCTTTCAAAACCACACGTTTGCAGACCAGGCCCTGACCAGCACCGATTTGTTATCGGGCAACTCTGATCCAGATTTTATATATGAAGTGGTAAGCTCAGTAATGATTTTTTGATTATGTTGAGATAAATGTATTCCTTGTACTGAGTGACAGTATTGGAAGAAATAAATAAGCCTTTTGTAGTAAACAATTCTAAAATCTAAAGATCTGTAAAACTACATTCAAATTTGTATAATCTTTCTCAATATTTTGCACAGTATGAACTTTGAATTCAGATTTGTTTTATTTATATAGATATGGACAGCTCACAAATGGCCCTGAAATTCAATATATATATAGTAGAGTATACTGTATATGCATTTTTTTTTTAATAAATTAGGTTTTGCGTGATTTTCTTTCCATTCCTTTTTTGAAACTTGCTTAATCCAATTCAGGGTCATGGGGACAAGTGCAACTGTGGAATCACTGGGAGCAAAGCAGATCTGAATTCTGTTATGTGGGACGTTCACAAACATATCGAGAAGCACTTGCTCACTACAGCACCAGTTTAAACTTAACAGATAACATGCTTGTCTTTAGGGTGTGGAAAGAATTCTGGCAAGCCTAGAAGACATGGAGACAAATTGAGAATGTACAAACTCCATGTAGACAATGAAAGGGCCATGGTTCAAATCAAAGTTTGCAATGCTGAGTGTTAGCAGCCCCAACAAATGTGCCACTGTGCTGTTCATATACTAGGTTCTTAAATTACCTAATCTGCAAGACACACTTTAATTCCAGTTGGTGGCATGGGTGCCAAAAAGGATATAGCACATAGAAGAATGAAGTGTAGCCATATTTTATCTATCACAATGTGTGTCTATTCATTTCATGCTATTGTATGTAAATTGCATTCTTTTGTTGTGGAAAGTGAAATCAACCAAGTTGATTTTAGCATTTTAATGTAATGAAAGGTATTTGATAGATACTTGGAAAGATGAGTTGCTTTTAGACACATCTTAGTTATGTTGTGGTAAGTGTATTGTGCAGCTTCATGTTTACTTTACTTTTCATTAAACCCAAAATTATTTTCAAAGAATCCAGACAAAATTGAGTGTTGTTTAATAGGCCTGTACAATATATACAGTATCAGTTAGAATTCAGTCAGTGTCCATGTTACTGTTTGTTAATGCACTGGAGATAAACAGTGCGTGTCTGTTAAAAATACCAGAATTTGAAAACCTTATCATAATCGTTCTCAATGCCAAAAATTAAAAAAAAAACAAATTTCCTGTTTTTTCTTTCTTTCTTAGGATAGAGAAATGAGTTGCAGACAGAGTCCACGATGTGATATCTTTGCAGTTGGTGACTGCAAAGATGTTGAAACCATAGATCATTTAACAGATGTTCTGGATGGTGATCCAACTTACTTCTCAAACTTTGAACAGTGGGACACATACTGGGAAGATCTAACCAAGTACACAAAGCTTGCCAGCTGTGATATCTGGGGAACTAAGGAAGTTGATTTTCTTGGCCTGGACGATTTATCTAGTCCTTATCAAGATGAGGAGGTAATTGGCAAAACACCTACACTGGCACAACTTAATAGTGAAGATTCTCAGCCTGTTTCAGACTTGCTTTGCTACACTGATATGTTGTTGAGTCAGAAGCCAAATACACTTGCATCTTCTTTAAGTGGAAAGAAAATGACAAATCGGTTACTGGCTTCAGCAGCTCCTAAGCCGAACAACCTTCCAGATTATGCAGACGTTTTTCAAAAGGCCACCAGGCCAGTCCCTTCCAGCACAGAAACCATAAGTAAGACACAGATACAGAGTGCCAAGGTAGCGGCTCTACATTCAGACAGTAAGGACTATGTCAGAAAAGCCAAGGTCAGGATCAGCACAGCACCCCTCAGACCAGCTGTTGAAGCAACTCAGGCTAAGGCTGATATCACAATTAAATCTTCTTTTAATGAATCTAAACCAGTGGAGATTGAAAAGAAGATGGAAAGTTCAAGTAGTGAACCTTCAGATATCCCAGAGAAAAGTATTTCTCTTAACTCAACAGTTCATGAGTTCTTTCCAGGACAAGAGGGCAGCCAGGTGCTACTGCCTGGTAACACTATGGTAACAGACCACTCTCAGAAGAAAGAAGAGCACAATTATTCTCTCTTTGTGACAGAAGATGAGTCTGAACAGGCAGGCAAAACTGAGGAAGATATTGATGAAGAAGAGGATGCTGACGAGTTGGAACTGGAAGATGAAGACCATGATGAAGGCTTTGGTAGTGAGCATGAGTTCTCTGAAAATGATGAGGAGGAAGAAGAAGAAGAAGAGGAAGAAGATTATGAGGATGATAAAGATGAGGACATGAGTGACACTTTTTCTGAACCAGGTATGATGTTCTATTCTCAGTTGACATAGTACAACTGATGCAGTATTAATAAAATAAGTCTATAATTCATAAGAATAAATTCATGCCAAATTGCACATTTTAGAAGGCTAAATTTAAAAGCAGTACATATGTTGTGGTTTGAAATTCTCATTTCCATGTGCTAATTAACCTAATTAACATGCAAAAAATTGCCACTCTCCAGCACTATGATTGAGTATACCTACCATACTTTGTGACAAGCTTCGTCACAGGCTTAACAGAATTTCATATAGTTTTCAGCTATTAACTGTTTATAGCATAAGCACTATATAAAAAGTTAATTGGTGCACTTACATTTCCTTAAGAAACAGGGTGGGTGGAGAAAGATGCACTACAATGAAGCGTCTTCATAATGGCATTCTGAAGTTTCTGTCGTAGTCGTCTATGGAAGTGGAGGTCTATGAAAGGACATATGCCACCAGCCATCATTTCAAGGGTAGTCTACCTTCATTGAGGGGGTAGTGTGGAAGGTTGTTGGCATATGCATAGAGACAGGTCAGGTTTAAGGTTTGAAAAGTTACAGCAACAGTGGAAGGAGATACCTCACATGCATGCACACATGTGGGAGTTTGAAATAATAAAAAAAGTTTATATTGGGTCAAGGAAGACGTAGCGAAGTTAGAGTCGCTACGTGCAAGATCACTGGGGGACTCCCTAAGCATCACAGGTAATTAACATTGGAAACCCCACCATGATATAAAATACTAGCATGGATGCTAGACATGGCATTTTGGCCAATCTGATCTGTAGACCATCTGGAGAGCAGTGAGGATAGACAGACAAGTACTTTTGTGTAAAACTCTGATTTAATAATGGAGTTGACACAGTTGTTGGAAAAGAGAGGTGGTGATCTTGAAAGTTGTGTTTTTGAAGCAGAAAATTTATAGAAAATAACATCTTTTTATTATTTTGTCAGTACTTAAGAAACTGTTTATGCTTGGTTGGTGTGAAAAAAGTTTCAAATACCATAGCATTCTGAAATTTCACCTAATCCCCTGATCACTTAATCCCTTAATCCAATTCACGGTCCCAGGAGCCAGAGCCAATTCTTTCAGCACTGGTTGCAGCACTGGAACCAACCTTGGACAAGGTGTCAGTCCATTGCAGGGGCCGCTCATATACATACCAACAATCATATGGCCACTTTAGATGCACCACTTAATCTGAAATGCATGTCTTTAGGTTGTGGTAGAAAGACCAAAGAATCCAGAGAAAATCCCAAATACACGGGATGAACATGCACACTTCATGCATGATTTGAAACCAAAATGCTGATTTTAACTTAATTCAACTAAAATGTTTTACTCTTTAGTTATGAAAAATGTTATGGTATGATTTATTGAGATTAGTTGGAGAAGCAGTATAACCTCTACAACACCCATACAATAATTCAGCAATGCAGATAAGACAGTCTTATTGAAGGATTCTTTCTGTTCATCTTGGTCGCAAATGGGCTATCATGAAGGATATATATTGATAGAGAACTTTTAACTCAATATAGCAGTTGTAGTACTTTATTAAATAGATGTGGTAGCAATTTGAATTGAACAAGATGTGCATGTCATATCCAGTAATTTTATTTTATAGACAAGGTGTACCTTACAAATGTAAAAGGCAAATTACAAGTAATCTAGAGCAGAACAAAGAAAATTATCCAAGTTATCTAATAAAACATTACTACTTATAACTTTAGTATAGATTTTATGTTTTTATCAAAACAGCACTATTTAACACCCTAGTTATAACTGTTGTATCACTGATATATACTCACTATTTCCAAGTTTTGGTTATCATGTAATAAGGATAAACTTGTCTTTTAATGAATTTATGTAAAAAGTTCATAAGAAAATGTAGGGATTTTCTCAGTATAATATTGTTGCAAATTCTGTAATATTTTTTAAACTGTTAGGGCTTTTTTTATTAGCTACATCAACCAGCTGAAGCCTAAAAATATCACACTGAAAATATACAGGAATGTTTGATTTGTTTATCCTAAACTAAATCGTAAGAGGAAAATCTCAGGAGACAGCTAAGAAAACACTGTATCTGTACTTTCAAGGTTTGCTGCTTTAAGAAAGATAAATATTATTTACAGTAGCTGTAAAAAAGTAACCAGCCCCTATACCTTTTTACACTGTATTGCATTACAATAGTGAATCTTAATGAATTGGATTTTTGCCATTAGTTAAAAAATATATTCTCTAATAATGAAAGACAATTAAAACGAAAATGCCTCACTTCCAGTAACAGCTGCATTTTGCTCAACTGGGACACACACATTCTAAAAGAATCATGTCTTTAATTTCTGCAAAAGGTGCTGCCGCCAAATATTGACTTAGAGGGGTGGATAGATGCTTGCATTGAAGACCAGGGAATAAAACAAAAATGTATTCAGAACTATTTTGAAAAGCAGTTTACTTGCTTTAAATCTTTGGATGTGATGTTTTTCTTTATAGAAGAAACAAGAATTTTTGTCTTTAAACTAGTTTAATCGTACAGGGGTGTTACATAAATGATATAGGATGTATGAGAACAATTAGTTATGTTGGTTTTACAAAACTGGGTTCACGTACAGCAAAATAAATTATTATTTGTGAATTTCTAAGCCTCTTTTGACCTGTTTGCCTTTGAATGAACAGTATTAAATTTATGGATTGTTTGCTGATCTAGCATGCTTTGTTTCAGGGTGTGAAAATGACCAGGTGGAAGATCTGAAAGGTGTAACAACAGGCTTCTCCAGGAAAAGAGGCAAACGGAGATACTTTTGGGAATATAGTGAACAGCTAACGCCTTCCAAACAAGAGCGAATGCTGACGCCTTCAGAGTGGGACAGAGATACATTGCCAAGTAACATGTACCAAAAAAACGGCCTTCATCATGGTGAGAGGAATTGCTTTGTACATTCTGGCAAAGTAGTGTTAAAACTGTGAAAAATGCTAATTTTTTATTAAACTTTTATGTTCAGAATTTATTGCCTATCAGTGCAAATGTATTTGGTCTGTAAGCATTAAGTCATCTAATGTTTTAAAGTACCAGCATAAAGTGCCCTTTATAAGACAGTTGTTTTTCTTGCATTTATTTTCTGTAGATATTTTCTCCTTTTCTTATATACTTCATAATTGCTTATTTATAACTTAAATTTATTCACCTCACCTCTTTTTGTGGATTTTATATTGAATAGAGGAGAGTCAGAGAAAATACAAAAATATTACTACTTAATTCATTAATTAATTTAATTCAATGTGTTTTATATGCCATTAAAAACTGTGGGTCTTACAGACAGCAAGAGTTAAATGAATATCTAGCATAATTTCTCTTACCCCACAATCTTAAACTTAGATTAAACAGGTTTGGAAAATGGATAAAATAAATACAGGTACATATATTTGTGTAATTGTATTATAGACCAATGGCAAAATTCTGCTTGCCATGTAAAAAAAAATACTACCCAACAAGAAATGCAAAGTTCATTAAAAAAATGTAAAAACTGTTGGCTAAAATGATATTTAGCAGTTTAACTTTTTAAAATTAACATTACAAAAGCATAATAAAGTCTGGAAATTAACGTTATTAACCAATAATGTTTTTTTCATACAACAGGTAAATACACAGTAAAAAAATCTCGAAGAACTGATGTTGAGGATCTAACTCCAAATCCCCGCAAACTTCTTCAAATTGGGAATGAGTTGAGAAAATTAAACAAGGTTATCAGTGATTTAACTCCTGTCAGTGAGCTTCCACTGACAGCAAGACCCCGCTCTAGAAAGGAGAAAAACAAACTGGCCTCCAGGTATAAGAGTTGATTTTTCTGTCTCATTGTTTTGCTTTTTCATTTTTAATAACTTAAGTTTTAGCAGCAAACATACCACTCCCAAACCTGCTTTCTAATTCTGGATTGAATGGAATGGCTGGGCAATGTAGTAGTAGGTAACACTGCTACCTCATGAATACAGTGTACTGCTTTCAAATCCTACACCAGAATATTACCTTTATGGAATTTATATGTCATCTTCAAGTCAACATGGCTTTGGTTTTCCTCCTGTATCTCCAGAGAAGTGAATTGGCAGTTCCAAGTTAGCCCTGCCAAGAGGTGTTTCCTGCCTTTCACCTACATTTGTATTAGGCACATTTTGCCATCTTTAATACATACAAAAGTCAAATTACCATAAGCTGCCATAATTCATGGTGTTCTTAAGAAATGTTATGATTTACTTCACGAGGTAGAAGTACATAATAAGCAAAAATATTTGCATCAAATATATGATATTCTAAAATGTGTGCTTCAGTTTAAATGTTTAAAGTCTAAATATTCTCATTATAATAGAATAGAATAGAATAATAGAATTTTTTCATTTTTTACCCTCTGATATAGTTCCATTGAGAGCTAGATCCCTAGTAAAGGATAAAAATCCAAAATAACATTATATTCGTAATTACTGACCTTGAAATTGTCTAAACCAATACCTTACATGCTTATGTTTGAAATTTGTCATTTACAACCTTTTGGGAATGGGTCTTAGAGGGCTAGTACGTACCAAAAAATATTATCAAATTCATGATCAGCAGCGTATAAAAAGCTACTCCAGAAATCCCCTAATCTAGTATAAAAGCTACTCCAGAAATCCCCATTTTTGAAGTTTTGTTTAAAAAAATTTTAAATCCTCAAATCCCAATAGAGGCTGAACCTCTAGGAACATTTCTAAGATAAGCATATGTGCTTAAAAGAGTTGTTTATATTAAAGTAAACATATATCAAAATTAGAGTTACACAGTACACTGGTACTGAAAAGGTATCAAAAAACCCAGTTTCTAAAAGGTATAGTACCAGCATTTCAGTATTTTCACTTCCAGAAGTACCCATTGTGTTAAAAAAAATAGTAGTACAACTTCAGTAACCTGATGAATTACTGTTATTAGTAGTGATATTTCTGCATGGTAAATAATTTACTTGTAGATGTAGTAGTGTAATAGAAAAACAACAGACCCAAATGGCATGACATGCACACCACTTGTTCTGAGTATTTAACTCATTCATTAAAAGGGACTAGTTCAAAATAATAGCATGGTATAGTTTAATTAGAGAATTAATTCATTCTGTGGAAAAAAACAGGTGTCATTATTTGTCTTTTATTAAGAAAGAAGGGAAGCAAACGTTTCACATGTTAATTTATAATATATTTTCTTCTGAATTGTTAAATAAAATTGGCCATTCCAAACATGATCTAAAATTAACTGTTAGCACTGTTACAGACAGAAGACGTTTGATCGAAGCTAAGCTATCAGCAAGGAGCCCCTGTAAAGCACCATTGTTGAAAAAACTGCATGTGCAGAATCAGTTAAAATTTGCCAAGGAACACATCAGTTGGTTCCAAGAGAAATGGCATAATGTTCTGTGGACTGATGAGAGTAAAATTGTTCTTTTCGGGTCTAGTGGTCATCAACAGTACGTTAGACAACCCCCGGGTACTGAATTCAAGCCATTGTACACTGTGAAGACAGTGAAGCATGGTGGTGCAAAAATTATGTTATGGGGATGTTTTTCATACAATGGTATTGGTCCATTTTATCATACACCAGGGATCATGGATCATTTTGAATACCTCAGAATATTTGAAGAGATTATATTGCCGTGTGCTGAAGAGGAAATGCCCCTAAAATGGGTGTTTCAACAAGACAGCAACCCCAAACACACAAGTAATAACACATCATCTTGGTTGCTGACTAAAAGGATTGAGTAATGGAGTGGTCAGGTCAGTCCTCTGATCTCAACCCCAATGAAAACTTGTGGGGTGACATTAAAAATGCAGTTTTTGAAGCAAAACTCCAAAATTCATAGAAACTCAGAGAGAACTTGAGTTTGAAGAGAAAAATGTTGATTGGCACTGCTATTTTTTTAAACAGATTCATTTTCTTTGCTTCCTGTAAAAGAATAGAGCAGACTTGATAAAATTTGTTAACGCTTTGATTTGGAATTGAATGTGTAATGTTTCCAATACATTTAAAATATGGAAATAAAAGCTATTAAAAATATTTCACTTTATTCACTTTATTTACCGCACTGCTGTTTTTTTTTTACACTAGGATAAACTGTAACTTTCAAAGACCTTGTTCTTAATCTGACTATATATTCATATACAGCCATGGAAATGTTAATGTTGTTTGGATTAAGTGGGTTTGTGAATGTTATTTATATATTGAACATATTTCTGAATGGTGACACAGTGGGCTATTATGCATGAATGTGGTTGTATGCATGAGTGTAACCAGATATAGGCAGACATTAGAATAGAACTGGTTCCTATCTTAAACCTAAAGCTGACAGGATAATATCTGACTCCTTTTGACTCTTTAATAGATAAAGTGGGTGACTAAATTAATACATAATTTTATTGTCTGCATTGCTAAGGTCTGATGCTACTGTTAACACGGATTGAAGAATAGTCAGAATAGCAAAGATTTACTCTATCATCACCTCCAGAAAGATCAAAAATTATCTAAAATATGTTAGGCAAGCAATTTTTAAAAAATTAAAATACTAATAATCAGTTGGTGTGTGCATGGGTATTTGAATATACGGGTAACCATTCAGGGTGTATTACAAACAAACTGAAGTCATTATTTAGGTATTTTTATATTCAAATATCCACACTTGACTTAAAAAATATTTAGAATGCATATTCCTAATAATCAGTTGTAAACATTTGCTTCTCTAACCACTCCATCTCAATAACTATCCTAAATAGCACATAAACCACTTATGTATCCATCCAACCAATGGATATAAAATCTCTTTTCTAACAGAGGTAAGCACTCTCTTTTAAAAGCATAACATTTTCAGAAGCAAATACATGTCAGTGTTTGTATTTACAATAATTAAATCCCAATGTTTTTCAGAGATCAGTTCCTTAGTAAGTGTGTAGGAATAGCTTATAAAGCATGCTATTAAATCACAGCATGAACAAAGACAAGCTAAATATAGCCCTCTTCTTTGCATCCATGTACTTATTAGATTATCAGAACTCCTAATTGATTTTTAAACATATACAAACATACTTAAAAAACAAAAACAAAGTTATGTTAATGTTATTGGTAAACAAAAATAAAATCCTACAACAGTTTTTATAACTTGGTTAAGTTTACATGGTTTAAAGTAATATGCATATCTATTTATTCTGTATATTATAATATTAAAATTTGTACGTGAATAAAAATAACTTGTTTTGTGAACTTGCAAGGTGTCTATTCAGAACTACTTTAAACATTTTTTTCATTTTTAATTCATATTTAAGCTAGGAGGATGTGCCCAGCTGTGTAGAATGCCCTGTTTAAAAAAAATAATAACTAAGAAAAATTAAACATTTATATTCTTTTTATTATTTTGGCAGAGCCTGCAGGCTAAAGAAGAAGGCCCAGTATGAGGCTAATAAAGTCAAACTCTGGGGTCTCAACACGGAATATGGTATGACTAAAACAGCTGTGTATAAGCTGTAATATATGTAATTTGCTTTTACTTAATAAAAACTGTATCGTGTTGTTATTTAAAAGTTAATTTTTTACATTGTACAATTCGGTGAGAAATGTCAGAGATATGCTGGTAACCAGCTTAGCGTTGCTTTGTGTATTTATGAGAAAAGCTAATTCTTATAAATCTTGTAAAGAGAAGTTATAAAATCTACTACTGTAAACAGTACAAAGGCAAAAACATTTGTGTGAAAAAGTTTTGTACTTTTTCCATTTTCTGTAATTTTCTTATATTTTTTCCTGTTTCAGAATTTTTGAAAAAAACTGTTTAAATTAAACCATTTCTGACGGATGAAAATGCTTCCTTTTACATGATTAGTATTGTTTACTTTTAGAGTTTACCAGATTGTGCTAGAATTTGTAAAAAGCATATGCATATTTATAGTTCACATACATTCATTTACAGATCGTCTTCTGTTTGTGATAAATGCTATTAAGCAAGAGATTGTGACTCGGATCCAGCTTGTAAAAGAGGAAAAAACAGCCAGCATGACTGAGAATCTTGAGCAGCTCATCAAAGAAACTCTAGGTAGGAGGTGTAATACCATGCTTTTACACTCAATTTTGACATTGTATAATGTTTTGAAAGGCTTAAACTGTTCTTTAAAATACAACAGATATTCCAACAGTGTCAGACAAGATGTCAAATTTTGCAGTAAATATTCAAGTAATCTTGTGTACATACTTTTACCACTTGTCTACTCCTTTAACTTTGTGGGCTAATACTGTAGAATGGAGGAATAGCCGAAAGCATTGATGTAGATTGGAGGTAGATATCACTTTAACTCCATTTCCTTTGAAAGACACTTCGGGGTCATTAGGGAGAGAGTACAGTATAGCCCAAAAACATCTGACACAAGGCTAGTGCCACCAGTATTAGAGCCTAATCACACACACCCTCACACTCATACAGAACCAATTATCCTAATACTCATGTCTTTGGAATATAAAAGAAAACCAGTGTACCTGGAGAAAAACCTATACAAATACAGGGGGAACACACAAAACTCCACGCAGACAAAATTTATATGTAGGATTCAAATTCATAATGCTGCATTAATGAGGCAGGAACACGAGCCACTTCACCACCATGCCTATCTTTTTTTCACAACATTCAGTTGTAAACAGAGTTACAATTTCTAAAACTGAGTAGTCTTGTACATAAACTGAACTGTATGTATTTTTCACATGTGCAAATTAGTTAAAATAGCTTTTTACAAATTAGGAAACTACAGCTGTGTAATGCAAAATATTTTAATATCATGAATGTGCAGACACATAATTCAGCTTCATGAGTAAGAAACAACTGAGTGTGCGATGGAATGAATTCTGAAAAAATACACACAGGAGTTTAGATTTTTATTTTGTTTTGTGTCTTTGAATTACACAAACTCATTTAAAACATAAACAACTTCTTTAAGTTATAAATACAGTACTACTATGGATTGGAATTCGAAAAGAAGCAGAGCTAAATATGAAGCCGTAAAGATCTGTACATATAGGCTACTGTGTTGTCATTGCTACTGAAAGCTGCACAAAACATGGTTTTCACACAATGAGTACCATGTGTTCATTGCCTCACTATCCTTTATAGTTTTGATGGCACTCCACACCCTCTGCTGCTGGAAAACCCAGGCTATGAGGCTGACAATGCACAGCTGTGTCTCGTCAAAACTGCGTTCAACTATTTGTTCTTTAGCTAAGACGACTAGTTGTTGTATTCTTTTTCTGGACAGTTTTAATACATTTAACTTTAGGAAGCAAGTAAAATTGAAAAGACCAACCTCTTTGATTGAGTGAGAATTTATGCAAAGGAAGGATATAAGAGCAGGTGACATTGAAACCCCACTTGCTTTAAAAACACATTGAATTTATAAACAGAAAAAGAAAAAATAATGGGGAGTGAATGAAAATTTTAGAAATTGGAATATTTGGTGGTTAGAGCTATGAAATATACAAAATAGAATATGAGGTTAGAAATCAATGGGATTACCTCTAATGTGCACGGGTTGTGAAAAATAGAGATAAGAGTATGCCAAGCCGGGTAAGGACCAAGAAGCATCTACACCTTATGCCATATACCTAGCGTATATGAGATTAGAAGATACATTTGTGAGGATTCAGACCTGTGTTTAACAGAAGAAAAGGGAAAAGTGAAAACAGAACTCAGGGAAACATTATTTAACTCCAATATAGACCATAAAGAGGCAGTGGTAGGGATGTGCAATCAGGTTTGGTGAATCCAAAGCCAGACTTGGCACAGTGCATAAACCTAATCCAAGAAATTCACAGAAATTATACTAGACCTTAACCTAGAAACTGTTGGATTGGTGTTTCTTGTAGCTCTTTACTTATCTTTCAGTCGAACAGTTAATTAGTAAATTCTGTAGTACGCTTATATGTTTAAAAAGTTTGGCATGTATTGCCACTTTTCCTGTTAAATTTTGACAGGCACACCCAATAACTTTTGCAAAATTCCAAATGAGCTAAACAGACTGTTTTGTTTTCAAAGTAAAAATGAAGTTAAACTAACCCAAAAAGTCGCTCTAGTCAAAAATGCTTTCATTTTTTTTTTCACTGCTTACCTCTTAAATGTGCTGTAATGTATTATGACATAGGATAGTATACCGTTATATAAAATAATCTTAATTTATTTTAATGTGATGTTGTTGTGGATTGCAGCTTTACTGATAAATAGACCTTGGTATGTGCATTTCATAACACGTACACAGTGTGTTTATATAAAAAGAAGCAGATTGTTATTTTTAGGTATTCTTAGTAAGTTTTTCTTTTGAGTATTATTTACTCTACAGACATTTGCATTCTATATTGGGAAAGCTCATAAGCTTACCAAAATTCCTAATGCAGTTTTGAAGTGGCACAGTGATCTAGTTTATTTTCCAATAGGTGCACAGTTGAGGTATATAACAGGATTAAAAACATATTTCACATACTACCATTTTATAGCCGGTTCTTACTTCACTACAGTTCTCCATTTGAAAAATTCTGTGCTCTGTGGCTTGATGATTCACTTCCAGTAGTAACGTGGGTGGGACTGCATTTTAGTGAGCCAGCTCTGTACCTGCTGAAAAAGGATAACATTTAAGCATTTATCGTTGTTTGAGACCTGATAACTGTCTATTTAAAACATTAATTTGAAAACCTGGCCAGGTATATCATAGCTATTACTGATATACCGTGTATGTGTGTGTATGTATGTATGTGGTCAAATAATTATTTTTCTGTACCCTGTTTTCTTTACTATTGCATAGACATCTGATCTGTTGCCACTAGTTGTCTTTATATTTACAGAATCAAATAATATAGCATGTAGCTGTAATAAAGAACCTACCCTTTATTTTAGGCAAGACTTAATGCAGTCACTTGTGTAGCCTTTGCACTGTACACATTGCTGCACACCATGATGTTGTATACACTGGTGCAATAGTTAATGTTAATTAAAAATCCATCTTTTTTTTTCCTTTCTGGAAAACATACATCATCTGACCACTCAGGTGTCATTTGATTGTAAAGTTCACTGACTAGGAGCAAAACTAGTTCATTGTCAGTATGAGTACAATCACAATAGTTTGTTTAAGCTATGTACTGTATGCTCACTATGAAAAATCGCTGTTTCGAGTGATAAATACAATGCTATGACAGAGAATGACCAGCCCAGAATCTACTGCTAAGAAAGAACATTTTAAGTTCTGCTTTTGTAAATTATAGTATAGCTACCAGTGATGATGTTCATAACTTTAATGCCTAGAGTTGATATTAAATGTTGGAGTTGCCATTATTGGCTTGCGCCCTGTGAGGTAATCTGCTTATGTTTTTTTGTTTTTTGTTTTTTTTATTGTTGGTTTGATTTGTGGAGGGTGTTGTCTATGGTGAGCTAACAACTAAGCAGTGTTAAACTGGAAGAAAGCTATGGGTGTGTATTGTAATACCACCTTCAGAGCAGATAATTAAAAACTATGGCAAATGACCTTATGGTCATTGGTTGATTCTAGTTTTGCACACAGTGCTATCGCATGGCATCTGACTGCTGACCCCCAAACTCAATTAAAGGGTTTAAGAATGTATATATTTGTGCATGTGTATGCATGCATGTGCATATTTAGATTTTCTTAAAAGGTGACACCAAAGTTAGCACTGCTGCCTCAGGGGTCCAATATGTCCAAGTTCTTTACCTTTCTCATGTCTATGTGGAAAGAACTTCCACACAGACAGCACAGGGGGTTGGTGAGTGAAGCGAGCAGGGGGCAGAGCCCCCTAGTTATTTTGTTAAACATGTAACTAACATGCTGATTATGTTTGCTGATGTCATTAAATTAGGTGGAGTATGTTGGTCAGCAGAATCATTAATAAATGGACCGGGACAGAGTTCAGATACTAGGTACATTTACATGCTCAATAACCTGGTTATACATAGAAACCTGGTTTCTAAAATGCTATGTACATCGTTATTCTAGTAAAAGAAACCGGGTTATTGGTGTGTTAGAAACCTAGTTAATAGTGGTAAATTTCTCTGTGAACAATCTGATTATGTGGCCATGTAAACCTTTAACCAGGTTATTGTTGAAGATTTTGTTAACTGTATGCCCGTTGCACTCTGTCAGCCTATGCATTTTGTTTGCTTTGCACATGCTTTCTGTCGGTATGGGTAAAAGCGTCCACAAACTACATTTCCTGAGGCAAATGTCTGGGCAATCACATTATTCATTTTCCTGACTAAAATAATTTGTCTCACTATTTCAGAGATTGCTAAATTTATGTTGATGAGCTGAAAGTACAGTGTTCAAACTCCACAACACAATCTCGAGACCAGCAGGGCAAGACGTTAAAAGTAAAATGTATTATGTAGTCTGATTACTTTTTAAAATAATGGGTAAAAAATAAAGAATTTGCACTATAACATGACGTAAGCATAAAAGCCGAAATGTGCTTACGCACAGAAAAACCCAGATGCAGGAATCTGTGTGTTTGCCAACTTCCGCGTTCTTCCACTATATAAATCCCGGTCAGTGTGAAAAGTAACGCTCGTGCACGCACCTGCTGTTCCGCCCTAATTCCTCACAGAATTACGCCTCTTTGAATATGCAAATAAATATAAATAGCCCTTAAGCTCAGCGTTCTGTGAAAAGACAATGGGAAAAGCAAGAGGGAAAATGGAAGAATTTCAGCGAATACCAAGTGGAGGGAAGGAAAAACATACTATTTGTTGGTTTAAACAGTGGTATAAACAACAAAAGGAAGCTGATCGAGTGACATAGCGTGTCGGAGAAACTCAAAAGCTCAAGGTCACAAAGTCGCACAGTGCCCAAAATAAAAAAAGAAGTTATCACATATCAAAGTTGCCGTGAAAAGGCAAGTCGTAGCCCACCGTCTGAGTGTCATATGAAAGATTATTAGGGTACAGAGAAAAAAAAGGCACACTGGGGAAAAAGCATGAAGTATCAACTTCAGTCTCAAAATTTCCACTTTAATCACGTAGTTTATTTTGTCATTAAAGTAGAGCATTATAAAGTTCATCTTAAAATCATTTAATTAACTAGTTTCTCAAATCACATCGTAAGTAAAGTAGCACGTTAAATGCTTTGTTTTGTATGTGTTCTTCTATGTGTTCTATGAGTGAGAATCACTACGTGCTTCTTAAATGGGCTTTCTGTACCTCCGACAGGACACAGAATCCATTACATTTGTGATATTACAGCTCTCTGAATAACTAAAATACTGAGATGTATACGTGATATCATTTTCATGATGATAGGAGTTAAAGTACGTTATTAAACATAGGAACACCGTGGCGCAGTGATTGTGCGCGACCTTCGATGAAATAATTTATTACAGCATTACTCAGGGGCTGCTCTAGGCTCGTGGCAGCCCTGGGCAGAGAAAGAATCGGTGGACCTTTCACCTGCCAATGTCAATATGGTATCTTATGCACGTCGGATGGCCATGTCTGTTGGGGACACTGCATAGTCGCCTCGTGCTCATGACACAAGCGTTTAATTGTTGTTGAAATTTGCTGCTGTGTTTTTAGCTGTGTCGTTATTTTCTCTTTTTGTTTTATATTCAATATATATTGGCGTGGCAGCCCCTGGGATTTGGCAGCCCTGTGCAGGTGCAAACTGTGCACCTGCACAGGGCCGCCCCTGCAGTACTGTCTCTTTCAAACGTACTAACCTCCAATTCCTGTCCTTCCTTTTCTTTCTCCAAGTAACCGATTGCCTCACAATCAGCTCTGTAATAGACGTTAAGCCATCTGTAAGCTTAGAGCGCCGATTCTTCAAAACTTTTAAGGAACATTGAAATATCTTCGTAGTACATGTTTAATTATTCTATCCTTCATGCCAGTCCCAGTGAAGCATACAGTGCGAGGCAGGAACAACCTTTAATTATTAACAATATAGATTATTTAAATGAAGTTAAAGTTTTATCTGTATAATATAATAAACATATTTTGCTGCATTTCATCTTAAAAATGATATTGTCATCATATGTAAATACACACTTTATGAAGTGACTCAGGTTGTGCAATATTATAACTGTAGTGCAAGTTTACACTGAGGTAATTCTACTTATAAATACAGATCGTTCTACAAGAAGCACTTGATTGAGTGTGTTAAGAGCTCTTGGGATAAAACTCTTTCTGAACCGCGAGGTCCATACAGGAAAGGTTTGAAGCGTTTGCCGTATGAGAAACAGTTTAAATAGGAAGCATGGCTCAGGCAACGTGTGCTTGATGCTGAATACCGATAATTCTCTTTCCGATCAGCTGCTCCGAGTGGTGCAGTGAGAGTAATATGGAAAAAGATGATCTGCTGTGGCAACCCCTAACGGGAGCAGCTGAAAGAAGTAAAATAAGGTGCAGTGAGAGTAACAATGCTAAAGCAGCTATGGTATTTGGAATAGTTTTACCATTCTGTGGATCGTTATATTGTTACTGGTTAATTACAATCAGATGCATTAAACTAATAAACAATATGCGGTTAATTTCAGTGTATTTATAAAGCCGCATCATGAAAAGAAAGGATAACCACACAGAAACAGTAGCACTGCTTTGATGCTGGCTGCCACCAGTCTGCAAAACCGAGTGGAGAACTTGCGTACGACAGGGTATGAGGTACCATGGAAATATGCATGGCTTTACGCCAAGTTTATGTTTTATGCATCGCGATTTGAACGTGGAAACGTTCTTACGCAACATTTCTGTGCGTACACACCGTTTATACATGATGCCCCATTGCATAGCCAGAAAGAAAGAGTGTGCTGCTTGCAGTCCAGTAACAGAAGCCTAAAAATAAAGCATCAATTTGAAATGATGATGATGTTTAGCTCTTTTATGCAGTTTATTTGTGTCGGAGCATTTTCTGGAAGAACTCCAGAAGATTACTTTGCTCACATAAACGTGGATTAACTGCCTTATATGGGCTATTCATATTAACCTGGTTATGTGTGTGCATATAAGAATACTCTATATGGCGGATGAAATTTAATGTAAATAGATGTAAAGTGTTTGCATGTGAGAAGTAAATACAGTGTATTGAATATGGTTACATACAGGAGTTGCAGATGACTTAGCACTGTCTACATTCAGACAGTGTACAGAATCAATTAAGAAGGTTAATAGTATGTTAGATTACATAGGACAATGTATTTAAGTAGATCCTGCTAAATTCGTCCCACTAAATGGTGAATCACGTATGTGAGGACACCATTGTAAATTAAGGGGAAGTACATTTAACACTGAAGCCAGGAAGCACTTCTTTAGTCAAAGAGTTGTGTGAATCAGAAACAAACGTCTGAGTCATGTAGTTGAAGGAGAAACCTTGACAACATTTAGGAAGTATGTAGATGATAGCCTAGCTATCAGCTAAACAAACAGACTTGATGGATTGAATGCTTTCCTTTCGTTTGTCAAATTTCTAATGTGTTGAGTACAAATTGTTGGAAGAAATACCACACACTAGTGAGCTCTTCTGTGGAATACTGAGTGCAGTTCTGGAATTTGTATTACAAAAAAAAACATACTGTTTGAAAGCACTAGAAAATGTCCAGAGAAAACCCAAGTAAGCCAATTCCAGGACTAAAGGGTATGAAGTATGAGGAAATAATTTAAAAGCTGAATATTTTCCAGCAGACAGAGACTAAGAGTAGACATGATAGAAGGGATTATACCTACAGTATTTAAGGAATTAGAATAATGGATTCCAACCTGTTCTTTAAAATAAATTCTTCAACAAAGCGCAGGGCACAGATGGAAGCTGGTTAAGAGTAAATTTTTCAAAAAATAGTTTTTCTTCACATGCTGTAGATATTCATAGAAATGTAGGATACATTACCAAGTAGTAGGGTGGCTAGTAGTACTCGACAGTATGATATTTTGCCAATGTTAGGTAAAGAGGTCTTCTTTAGTCACAATTGTTGTTATTGGTGATTCCGAATTGGTTCTTTGTTTGGGCAGGTTCTGAATCAGACTGGTGCCCCATACAGCAGTGCTTCTCAAACTCGGGCCTGGGGACTTGAAAAATCAGGGAATCATTTTACCTCCAATTGATATTATTTAATTAGCTGCCCTTTTTTCTGTTCTTATTCTGCATTAAGAATAGCAAAGCAGTGTGAGTTTTATACTTGCAAATATTTTAAAATGTCTTGTATTTTTCCTATAGTTTTAAATGCATAACTCTCTTTTGCTGTTTTCCTAATAGTTTACCTTTTTCTGTAGTTTATTCCCTTAGTTGTATCCTAGAAATGACAACTAACAACAAGTAGAGGATACACCTAGGCAGATGACCTTGAATGCAGAAAGGCTACAGTTGCTTAAGCATCAGAATCACCAAAGTGCTTGTTAATAAATATAGACCGTCATTCTGGAAAAGCAGAATGACAATCATGAAGTATGAAAATCTTAAAATCCAAGTTAAAAAATACTTAAATTATACAGTTATACTCACGTAACATATATACATTTTTAGCACATTCTAATAAAACTTTACCAAACTTAATTTTGTAATTTCTACAATAACCCCCAACATTGAGACTAGGAAGTAACAGCTTACTTAATTAGGCTAGGGTTAGAGTTAAAAATAGAAGTTGGTTGAAACAAAAGCCGGCAGGCAGGTGGAGTCCTAGGACGAAGTTTGACAATTACTGCAATACAGCATTGACTCCTACGTTGTGCCTGATTTGGCTGAGATGAGGCTTTGGCACTCTGTACTCCTGAATATGTTTTAAGTAGGTTTAATAATAATATGTTATATTACATATGTACATATTTATATACATATGTCAGGTGTTAGTAAAAAAAAATTTTGATCTCATCTCACACTGCATTTATAAACTTTATTACTTTTGTAATACGTTTGGCATCTCTAAAGCTGCTGAATATACAGTATACATTTACAAAGCTCATGGCAAAGTTTCTTATTCTGTCTTGTGGAGTGGTTTTCATACTCACTCCTAAAATAAATCTTTGTGAACTGTGAAAAGAATCTAAAGCTCCTTAAGATTTCTAGAGCATACCATACTTTAGTTTTCAGTTGCAATGGAATAACGATGAGCAAATGTGAATGATCAGTCAAGTAAGTGCTAATATATAGATTTACTGTATATTGTTTAACACATACAGTGTATTTCATATACAAAGGATTATCCTCAAGATAATCTCTTGGATGTTTTATCTGTATTTGCAGTGATGAATTTTAACAAACATAAGAGAAACATTTGCAGTTTCTGTTTACTTCTGTGATATTGTTGTGCTTTTATATTTAAATATATGCATTTTTCTTTACTGTCTAACAAATTCTGAAAATTTTCATTAACCTTACTTGAATATTGTTTTCACCTTATCTCATTGAATTTATAAGCTTTATGTAAGTTGTTTTCTTAATATTTAATAATGTGCTTTTTGTGTGCTTTTTTTTTTTTTCCTTCTTCTTTTTAGTAAACCCTCCAGTAGCTGGACAGACGTCGGATTTTGTAAATCAGATTTTGGAAAAGACTGCTGGTGGAGATCCAACAGGGGGCCTTGTTGGTCTTCGAGTGCCAACTTCAAAAGTGTAATAAGTTGCCATCAGCCAAAAGGTTTCCAGACAGAAGACCCTCCATGCCATTTTTATGACACTCTATTCACCTTATGTTTTGCATGTCAGTTTAAATCCTGAAATCTCTAAACATGTTATTTAGAAGAGTCTGACATCCTCAAGAAAAACAAAATCATGATTCTGCATTTATTGTATCTGTGCATGTGGTTAGCCACTAGTTACAAATTGTGAAGTTGATAACTAGGCAGAACAACACTGGCTGATATGTGCTAAGATTCAAATCTTAAATGCTAAGTAATTGTAGGTATGTGTACAGTAAATGCTAAATACTAAGAGCATGAGATTTGTTGAAGGTCAAGATCTGGGAAAGATTTTTTGTGGTATATTTATTTGGTTTAATGATTCCATTGAGGTAAAGTGAGGGCTGCTTGTCAGGAATGGCAATGCTGAGTTTGTCTTCAGATTTTGTGCTCTGATTACTCAAGCATGTTAGGACTGTTGGTGGTTCCATTATTCCCTTTCAGCAGGTATCAGCAAGAGGAAAAAGGGAACTGTAGTCTGATGATGTATTGGAACAAAAGATGTGCATTGGCATAGGTAGCTTGGTTCCAAACAAAATACTTAAATATGTGAACAAGATGCTAGTATGATCTATACTTTCTTCCATACCCGTTGGTTGAAGTCATACGACATTTAGACTTTGTATGCTTTGCTAATACAGCATTTAAAGTTTTCAATTCCTAAGCTTGATGTATAACTTCATGTCTACGTACAAAGTAATATTCATTGTGCCTTGTATTTAAAATAAGTTAAAACAAATGTTTAAAGAAGGTATACTTTTTACAAAAGGAAAATAGTTTGAAAGGTGTATAGATGGAGAACTTGTGGATTTGTAATGTATTTTAGTTCTTTAAACTATTTTGAATGTACATAGGAATATTTGGAAAATGTAGATATATGCCACAGAGTCTGTGTATTGTATCATAAGATGGCTCTGAAAAAAAAAAACTTTAGTTTTCCGTATTGACCGGAAAAACTATTTGCACACTATATTTTGATTGTTTGTTTTTTGTACCAAAGACGAATGCAACAAAAATGGCAAACAGCCAGTTTAAGTAAGGTTTTGCACAGCTTACCTGATACCGTATTGAATGTAGAAAACGTGGTAGGGGGTTTAAAATGAACTGTGAAGTTTTTGTGTGGGTCCAACTATCTACAGAAGGAGCATTGATATATACTCTATATATAAAGTTTTCAGTTCCTGCAAGTGGCTTCTAAAAGTAGATTATTAGGAAGAGAGTTTTGGAATTATCTTTTCTTTTTAAAGCAGTAAGTTATGTACTGCCATTAAGAGAAAATAGAATAGGTGAACATATGAAGCATTTTGTGTATAATTTTATTTAGCATGTTACCAGAAATAACCAAAAGGTTAGTATTTGTATAGTTTATACATATAAAAGTATATATATAATATATATAAAATTATTCCTGAGTTGCCAGATTTTCAATTAATGTTATTGTGCATGTTATATTTCTAAAGTTCTAGCTCATAGACTGTAAAAAGTTAAAGTAAAAAAGAACAGTTATATATATTTTTGTAAAAGTAGCCTAAACATTTTTGTTGATGTTGCAGAATATTCCATTTCAAATATATTTAACTAAAAAGGCTTTTTGCTTTGTGTTTGCACTGTAGAATAACCTGAGGTTATCTTGTTTTTGCATTAAATTCAGCAAGATATGATTTATTTTTGATAGGGAATTTTAAATTGTGTGTGTATCTATATATAATGCATATACATACACACACACACACACTCACACCTACACATATACTCTTTTGTTTAATTGTGAATTTGAAACACTCTACTAAGATGATAAAGTCTTGCAGCAGAAATTTGTGGACTTGGCCAACAAAACTGATAAGAAATTCTTAGATAAAACAGATGTCTGTCTGCACATGTGCATTGTTCCCAGTTTAAAATTACTTTGAAATGTTCAGTTAAAGTGTTGTGGAAGTGTTGTGCATTTCAAACCAAATAATTGAAGATATAATACAGAGATTTGTAATTTATCCATTGAACAGTACATTTACCCAGAGAATAATTTACAATCATTTATTTTGTTGCATCCATGCACTATTCCAGATAATAGTATGCACTTTTCTTGTATATCTTATTTTTCCTCGGTGGCCTCACTACTTTTTTCATCCTCAATAACTTATTATCCTGTTTAAAGTGTTACTCTGTATGGACAGGCACTTTACATGAAAGTTATCTGGCTCTGTCCTTTCTATAGTTTTCCAGGCATCTATTTGATTTTGTGGACAGTACTGGAAAATTACACATTGTCTCTGCAACAGAAACCAAAATAAAGCTGTAAAATTTACTTTTTTAAATTAAAAATAATGCTGTAAACCTAAACATATGCACATGAACAGTAGGAATAACCCGAAAGAAAAATAAAAGGTATTTAGTTGTACTAATAAAAAATGATCAAATTATGGGAAAAATGATACATTTTTCAGATACTACAAATAGAGCCATGAACATATTTTCTGAAATATTGTGCTGTTTTAATCTGTTGCTCTAAAATGTGTCCACATCCAAGTTAAGTGATACATATTTACTTCTGTTATTGTATTCCTTTTGAGTTATCTTCTAATTTAATCATGTGCACTTGGTTTTGCAGTATTGTAAACCATGTGTATGGGAGTGAGATGCAGCACAGATCTACAAAGTTTGAGTTGTATCTTCATCCAATGGTCAGTTAATTTCTTTTGTTCCTTGTGAAAGCATTTGGTTTGCGTATATGTTACTGTTGCAGAATCACACAGAAGCCTGAAGTTTTCATCTCCCTTCTTTTTTAAGGCGAGATATAAAACTGATGTTAGAGTATCAAGGCAGTCATAACAGAGTGAGTATGTATGAAATGGAGGAGAAAATATTAGATTTGCTGCTAAATGTAAGATGAGTTGCTACTGATCTATAGTGAAGCTTTATCACAAATTAACTCAAAAGGTATTGACGCATGTCAGCTTTGGACATTTTAGTTTTAGCCCTTTCCTTTCTTCACATGTTATCTCCACCAGAGAAGATGCATATCAATAATTAGTCACTTTCAGAAATGGAAAGAAAAATGAAAACAACTACAAAACTGCTTCATGCTCACTCTTTATTATAAAGAGCACACTTGGTTCCTTTTTGTAACAAAATAGGTGGCTTTTTTGCACAGCTGCCAAGGCGTAATTATTTTCCAAGGGCTCCGCCAATTATTCAATTTTGCACTTGGAAAATAGCACTCGTTTTCATAGTTTGAAAGTCTCGCGCTAAAACAGAACCCTATGCTTACCTCAGGTTATGTCATATCCTTTCCATTTTGATACTTAAAAGTGTTTAATTTTTAAAAGTGTATTCCTTTGGAATTACTATAAATGAAAGATATAAGTCATAAACAAACAATTTTAGAGGTGTTTGTTTTTTAGGCAACTGAAAGTGCACTGCTCCTAGAAATGAGTGGTGCCATCTTTGAATTTCCCATACTTCTGTTTGTAGGCTTTGTTTTTGTGCTTTCCTGAACTGTTTCAGAAAAAAACAGTCTGGGTTTTTTTCCCCCCAGTAAATAATCTAAGGTTAAAAAATGCTTTACCAATAATATTTCACTTTGTAAAAAAATAGAATTTATTTTAATGCGTTCTTAGTTTCTAGAGTACTGCAGATAGTTTTTTCCATTACTAGTCTGTCTCAAATCCAGCAGTGTTTCACTTTGTAAATAGAATTATAAGCTATGTTTCTTCTTGTAAATGTTAAATTTATATTACATGGTTGAATATACGAGAAAAGGCACTTTGTTTAATAAAGAAATAAATACTTGTGTATTTCTGCCATTTTGCTGCTAAACCCTGGGCTAGTTGGATTGCTGCAGTAACACTTGACCCAAGAACCCTGGAAGTGGCATAAAATAGTTCTTGAAAGCTGGCAGGCAGACCTTGTTTTCAGGGTTTTCAAGTGATTGTGACTGCAGTGTCATATTTCTATTTTGCATTCTGTAAACATTTCCTATGGAAAGTGTATTTTACTTAGGGTGTTCTTCAGGTTGGTGTACAATGTAGACATGTCTGTCCTGGGTGTTTCCAGATGTTGAATTTTTATATTGTTTACTTATAATGGAAAGAGTGTCCAGGCATATTCACACAAACTTCATCTTGTGAATGGCTTAAAAAATGACAATACCCAAATAGTACTGTAAAGAAAGTTGAAAGGATAGAAACTCCTAACACCTTTCCAATCCTAGCCATTAACAAGAAAAAGTTGCACAAAGTTTTAAAAAAAAAAAGGAAACAAGAATTGCACAGGTTGGACAGACGAATCTTGAAGGCTGACCTAAACGCACAGCCTGTTTGTCTGCAGGATCACTAGCTAAAAACAAACAGACAATATGTGTAGGAGGGCTTGTCAAACAGAGGCGCCAGCAGCTGTGTAGTAGTGGTATTGTCTTATGTGGTCACCAAGTACTAGTAAAATGTTCTTGTGAGTTTTTACTTTTTAATAAGACGAATGCAAGCTGTGCAGCTTTACATTATAACCAGGGGACTCTGTGGCATTTAAACAGTCTAGAAAGGGTTGTACTTCAGTATCAGTAACAGATATCTGCTTCCTCTATTGAATTTAAGAAAAGAAAAAAAAGTACACATTTTACTTTATTTTATCATAGTAAATACTGTATATTATAGCTATATCCTGAAGAAGGATAACAGGAGACACAACTGATTTTTTTTTTCTGGCACGCTTTTATGTTTCATTTGTAGTTGTCTGTAAAGCCAATGCTGAGCACTATGCAGATTTTTGTCCTGTGAGTGAGACAGAACTGTGTTTTTAGACATCTGTTCTCTAAACACAAGGCCAGAGCTTTCTTTTTTTTCTTCTTACAGTTAGCCGTGCTTGTAACTACTGCTAGACTGGCACCCTACAAGTGTTATTAAGAGACATAGGGCGGGAGTGTATATTAATTAGTTGATAATTTTTGACGTGGGTTAGGAACCTGTGACATTTTTTCTAACTTAGGTTAGACATGCAATGTTCTTGATAAAGACATCATGGTGCACCCTTTGCTGTTGTCTTAATATTTTGAAATGAGCATTTAGTCACTTGAGTGCTGTACTTTTAAAGGGATGGGCTGTCAATACCACATTTTTGCAGTTAACAATGGATTCCTCAAAAAAAGTCCAGCACAAATTAAGACATGTGTTGCTTTCACTATGGCTTACTCAAGTGAGTGTTTGCTGTGCTAAAGATGTAGTAGCCCATCAAAGAAAAATATTTTCCTGTAAAATTAATTAGAAAAAAAAGGACTAGAATCGCCCATTATCTTTGTTT
Organism: Polypterus senegalus; assembly: GCF_016835505.1. Taxonomy (NCBI): domain Eukaryota; kingdom Metazoa; phylum Chordata; class Cladistia; order Polypteriformes; family Polypteridae; genus Polypterus; species Polypterus senegalus. The sequence continues at coordinate 53,155,865 of NC_053166.1, forward strand.
CTGATGGGCGTAAGCAAGCCTCTCCCATCAACTTTTCTTTATTCTTCCAAAGCCTAATTCTGGCTGCAGAACTTTCTTGTTGAGTAAGGCCTTTATGTCTTAATAATGTAAAATGATTGCAGATTTAGTATGGAACATGAGGATTTTTATATTGTCGCTGACCAAGGGAACACAGTGTCCACAAAAGGAAATCTTGGGGCACCAACTGTGTCACCTCTTTAAATATTTGCAGTCCCAAAAAGAACAGGTGCTCGATGGCGTAAATAAACACATGGGAAAGGAGTTATATAAATACAATGTATTATTCGTATTCTTATTATTAAATAAACAAAGGAAAATTAGCCCAACTGGGCTGAGGATAATTTAAAGCTCTGTAGAGGTTGTGTTTCAGATGGAAGCTCATATCCTCTGGTCTGCTTTCTCTGGAATGAGATGATCCCAGCCAGGAGCACCTCAACTTTATAGCGGCTAGACTAGAAGAGGCAGAATCAGCTTCCGTCACTGGGCAGTTTTCCGCGACTGTAACTGTAAGAGAAGGAAGGCCTCATGTGTGCATGCGTGACAATATCTATTTTAATCTTTGTGGAGGAAGAGGTGAAAAACATTTATTTTAAAAAGGCAGCTTTATTTCACAACCTCCCTTGCAAGATGCTTAAATAGTTTGATTTAACATAAGCTTACATGATCTGTTATCTTTCAGTTGATTGTGTTTCTTCTGTTCATTGAAGCTGATGCGGGAGTTTTTTTGTCAATATTAACCCATTCTTTAGACTTTTTCCTTACATAGTCATAGCTAATTTATAGGTAAAAACTGCATCTTGAATATTCTATTTCATAACATGATTCATTATTGCATACCTGATCATGTTTCCCCTTGTGCTGTTAATTTTCATGTCAGCTATCAAACGTACCACATGAAAGTGACAAAGCACTGCCAGCACTTGTTCTATGTGTATCATAGTGCACTTCATTTTTGGCTAAACATAAAGAGTTCTTTTGGCAAGAACCTCCAAACCGTAGAGATCATTGAGACTGAACAAATGAAAGCAAAAGTGAAGCCACACAGGTCATAATGTGCATTTACTTTTTTATGATGGAATCCATCTCTTGTTCACCTATATATATATATATATATATATATATATATATATATATATATATATATATATATATATATATATATATATATACGTATGTATATGTAAAATTAACATGCAGTAATTAATTAACAGTGAAACATCACAGTTTAACATACAGTAAACCTTACAAAGAAGCCTGCTCTATCAGGTGCCTTACCATTAAAATGTAAAAATTAAAATTGTATTTTTAAGGTTTGTGACATGTTTTTTGAAACTTAAATTGCTTAGGTCAAATTATCTCAATTCTGAAATCCAGTTTTACACACGCGGGACAGTGAGAAGTTCAAAGTAGTCCTGTTTCAATAACTAAGCAAAACGACTAAATATAAAATGCAGTCTTCCATCTAAATTATTTGGAAATGAGGTGTGGGCCCATCCAGGTTCCCAAAGCAGAATGGCCTGCGTGCCATCCATTTCTGTCCAACCGAAGGACTCCTAAAACAAGCCTAAGATGCACAGTGCTTTGATTGCTGGTTATTTGTGTACCAGTTAGCTAAAAAGCAGGCGAGGCCTATTTCTTACTGCTACTCAGTACTCTATCTGGTACCTGGTGCCCAGCCTCGTAGTCAAAAAGACTATCCAAAGAGTGTGTGCTCTGTTTGATTCAGAACCATTTTGAACTTGCTTCTCATTTGTATTCTGTGTAATTTATTTTTGTTTGCTGTAACCAGGTATTTTGTATTTCTTTTATACTTAGATCTAGGTCTGTAAAATATTGCACAAGTCTGGAAATGGATCAGTTTTTTTGCCTTTTTTACTAGTTTGTACCACTATGTTTATGCCATATAGTTTTCAGCTTTCTTTATTCCTTTTTCAAAAAAAATATTAATTGTACTTCAACTGCAAATGTAGATGTGTAGGATACAGGAGCTGAATAGGAAAGATGTTCATATCTGTACAGCTGAGATGCAGTGACTGGTTACATTTAGCTAAGAGACAGCAGCAGAAGCAAGTTCTCATACAGGTACAAAATAATTGAATTTCTGCTTGGAAATGTTGACTCAACTTAATGAAAGGTTGCATTGTGTCAACCTCAAATCATTTAGCAAAGTGAATCATTTTATGATCTGTGTTGTTTTTCTTGTTGACCAATCAATACACTTGCTGAAAATTGTGTATTTTTTAAATATTTTGGCTTGTTTATTCAAATTCAGACTATTTATATTAAAAAAAAACAAGTTTTGTGTAAATGCATTGCTTAACCTTCGAAATGGCTAGATATACAGTAACAACATTGAATAGTCACATAAACTGGTCATTGCGCCTCAACTTGTAACCACTTTGGCTCTTAAAAAAAAAAATGACAATCCTGCTAGCTGTTTCTGTACCAATTTAATATTAAGGAGCATAGAATCGCTTGAATTGTTAAAAAAAAAAAAAGAGTAAAACTAAATTAGGTTTGCTCCTTCTAAACCGGGTAGAATTCCTGTACATTTTCTTGATTGGTTTAGTGTGGGTATACCAAATTCAAATCTGATACCTGCATATAGGGACCACCTGTAAGAAAAACCGAGTTTAAACATGTGGAAGGTATAAAGCTCTGCAGTGAGTTACATTTCCTTCTGCACAAGCCCAGATTACTGTCCATAGAACTTGTGTAATTGCTGGTAACATCGTGCAGCTTGTACAGTGAGTCAGCATGACAGGTCAAAAATTTTTTGTGCAAATAATGTGTGCCCTCAGACGTGTCTGGCAGACTATACTGACAACTAGCATGAACTGTGTAGCTGCATAGTCTGTTTTGTGTTCTCCCTGGGTGTACCGATATATCTCATTATGAAGGCCGTGTTTCATTCACTGCTAAGTGCTCTGTTATAGATCTTCAGTGACATTTTACGCAACTCTGCAGTTGTATAATCCTGCTGAAACTAGACAGTAACTTGATCATAACAGTCATGTCTATAAGTGTAGCTCACATATATGCTTGTTGGGCACGATCTATTAACAGTGGTTTCATTTTTATGTTAGTTACATGTTGTGCTTTTTTTCTCTTTCTTTTTGGCAGAGGCACAGTTAAAGGAAATCACTGGATATGTGTGTAAAGCCGAATTAAAGGTGCTGAATGAAATAAAATCCTACAGAGTTAAAGATCAGTTTGTAATTGTGCCTCATTCTTCTGTTTCTGTTTTTAATTTTATTTTGTTCCACAGCTTTGGATCAGCCTGGTGTTGGTACCACAGTTGCTTGTAAACCATACTAGTTTGATTCCATTCTTGTTTTTAATATAAAAATAAACATTAGAAACAAATCTGACCAAGTCTGTCTTTTTGTTTTTATTACCTAGAATGGTCCAAAAATAAGAGTCGGATTTTCTGCAATGATACATAAAATAATTAAACATTACACTAGCTTGAGCCAAAAGGAGTAGTGCTAAAACATGCAGGGAAAAAATATAAAATAAAAATGTGATCATTTATTTTGTCTCGTTTTAAGTTATCATTCTGGATTTGATGGAGCAAGCACTCACAGGTACATCTCCTGCAGACCTGTTCCTATTTTATAAGTAATAAAAAAATGAGTCCTCTTCAATAAGTGCACATCTTGAACTTGCAGTCTGTCTTTAGCTTAAGGGGATGATTTCACATGCAGCGCCAGGATAAAGAGTTTATTTTCAGATTTTCAAACAAAATGAACATTAGATAAACAACTTACCCAACATATGGGCACATGTTTTAGTAAGCAGAGGTTTTTGAATTGATCCTCTACTCAGGATTATGGTTGTTCAGTTGATCTTTTGCCAGGGCCTCCTTTACCTAAATGGAAATGATACCCTCTCAAGACCAGAGTCTGAGACCATGGAGGACCCCATTGCCAAATATTTCCATATTATTTTTTAACCTTTCAGTTATCCCATTGGAGCAGGTTACTTATTTTGTACAAAGGTAGGTTGATACCTTGGGACCTGGGATTGATTCTACACCACCTAATAAAATGACATTAGATGTAAATGAATTAGATTTTCTATTTTGAACTATTGACTATTGTCTCTAATGCTGAACCACTCCTGATATCAAATCATTTCTTGATAATGTCCCTCATCCATGTCTCACTGAGGATAAAGCTGCTTTTTAGATGCTCCTAATCCTTTGGCTAAACTTAAAAAGCTCAAAAGGCCCCAGTATTTAATGGGCCTCCACTCAAGCTGATAACCTTATTTTGGAAATAATATCCCCTCCTATCTTTTTCATAAGCTCATTGTCCTATTTCTCTTCCTTTTGACATGGTGCAGTATCATGCAAAAAGTATCCATCAGAGAGGGGATAAATTGTAGCCATTAAGGGTTGATCTTAGCATCAATGTTTAGAAATGCCTTTTCATTCAGGTGTTCCTCAGTACCCATCTGGTGACCCTAATTTGTGCCAGGAAAACATTCACCACACCACCCCACTGTTACACTAGCCTTAATTGTTGACATTAAACAGGGTGGATCCATATAATCATGGCATTCGCACCAAATTCTGGTTACTTCATTAGCACAAAGCAAAAGCCGTTTGCATTCTTCTGATAAAGTGACTTTTTCCACTCTTCCATTGTCCAATTTCAATGCATCTTTTTTGCTTTTCATTGACAACATTGGCACCTGACATGGCTTCTGTAACCCATTTGAGACAAAAGTCTTATAAGTGATGTACTCCCAAATCATGTTCTCCACAACAAGGAATTTGGTCGTTTGTCTGCCTGTACGATTCTGATTCTTCTCTTTTGTCCCCTCTGATCCACAAGTTGTTTTCATCCACAGGCTCACTTGTCGCCTAAAGTTGTTTTTCTTTTTGCACCATCAATAAACCTTTGAATTGGTTGTGCATAAAATGGTCATTTCAACAGATCTAACAGAACTATCATACCATGTCCAAATTCACTAAGGACACCGATTCTCTCATTTCAATGCTTAACTAAATACTAATGCTAGAAACTCTGGTCTACCTGATTTATACCACTCACCATTATCACGTTACGTATGATGCGCTGAACAGTAGAAGATGGGATTGTGCCTATAAACTGGCAGCTCAGTGTAAGTCACTTGAATGACTTGCTAACACCGTTTCAGAGTCAGTTGGTCTATTGTGGCCTAACCTGATGGAATCAATATGAGAACATCTACTGGATGGAACACCAGCCTTTTGCAAATCGTAGGCAGATTTTAAAAGTTGCCTACACACATAATGAAGCTGAAAATGTGTGTATGCAGCTTTCCACGCAAAAGTCAAGATTTATAAAATCAAACTTGACGGGAGAACTTTGACCCATCCATACACAACAATTCAAGAGATTGAGAAATGACGACACTCTTGATCAAGTAGGGAAAATGAGCCAAACCAGCTAAATGACGACTCGCACTTATAATACTTCATAACGCCGACCCATTATTTAATGCACTTTGAGATGACAAACATATTAAACCTCAAAATGGTGAATATTACAGGAAGGCATATCAAAAAGTAAAGGCAATTTGAAAATGATGCAATGGATGGTAGCTGACACATTTGGGATGGCTATGGGTGGTTCGACAAAACAGAGTAAGCAGAAACTTAATCAAAACTCTATATACTGAAACATAATTTAATCCAAGAATAGAAAAGAACCAACTTATCAAAGTATATAATTCCACTCTAGGTATATTGTTTATAATAAAGAGAGAACAATCTTTGCACAGGAAAAAAAAAACATATATAAGGTAAAGAAATACATCCCACCCAATTTGACATCACAGATAGGATTACAATAAAAAACATAAGTAAAATCAATTTACAATATATAATATATATCTACTCTCTAGATATAAAATCCTAAGCCTAAAAGTGCAACGATTTTGTGCAACAATTTTATGTGCCTTTTTATGTTGCTCTTTAAATCTGGTTTATTTTAAAACCTTACATATATATGTTTGGTATCATTCTTTTCAGAATTGTGATGTTGTTAGATTTTCTGATTCTTATTCTGTTTTTAAATTGCAAGCTAAAAAATATCAAGAACTCACAAACTGCGAGGCCAGACTTTGTGCCAAGAGATTTAGCCACGTCTGGGTTGGGAAATAAAAGACAAAGAGTAGGACAGCTGCTTTACAGGCTTTTAAATGTTCAAAGCACTGCACAAGATGTAGATCATGTAGCACAGCAGCAGTAGCAGTTGATCGAGCAAAGAGGAGGTAAACAAAACTGTGTTTGTTTCCCATTGTATCAACGTTTAAGAGGGGGTTTCAGAGGAGCGAGCGCGTCTCCTTGGGGTACCTTCAGCCCCACTCTTCAAATCGCGAGTGGCAGACACATGAAGTGGCTGGCGCGTAGTGCAGGTCGGAAGGGTTGGTGAGCGAAGTGAGCAGGGCGCAAACCCCCTAGTGTGTGTGTATGTATATATATATATACAGTATATATATATATATATATATATATATACTGTATATATATATATATATATATATACTGTATATAAATGTAAAATATTCCCTTGAAATAATTTAATACCCACTTTTAATTATCCCACATATCTTACAACAACACATTACAAACCCAACAAAGAAACAAAGCTTTACAGGTGCCAACAAACCAAAGCCAAAGGATACAGAGTAAAATATCTATAAAATGTATAAAAATTAAACAATAAAAAAAATCAGAAAATAGATACAATGTAAATATAACAAGAGTAAAACAATGTGAGCCCACTAAATGAAACAATCAGTCCCAGATTTGCACTAGGGAATCTATTCCTGGGTTCCTGGATTCCTGGACATTTTTCGAAACTGCTGTAATTCCCGGGAATGGCCAAGCTCTCATATATAGCATGTGAAAGTGTAAAAATCGATCAAGAAATAACAGTTATAGTTGAAAATAATTAAATGGCATGGTTTTTTGGCCTATGGTGTAGTGTTTTGCAGATTAATTTAGTCAACCAGCAGCAATCGTCAGACTCCTGGCTCTGACTAAGACAGAGTACAGTGGACTGGGAGGAGTCTGCACTCTGCAGCTCACAAATGCCGGGACGGGGCAGACTTCATTGACGTCTGTCAGACAAAAGCTTTGAACAGCAACTTGAAATTGCAATGCGTCAGTCTGTTGCATCCGCATTATCTGTGCCAAGAAACTTGCCATCACAGAATGATGACAAGAAACTGGATGCATCAGTAAAAGCTGAAATGGCGGTGTTTCAGAGCAACGCAAGCGCGGGCGTTGTTTAGAACAAGTGTATCAGTATCTGATCAGGTAGATCGCGTTGCATTCAAAAAAAATTTTTTTTTAAATGTTAGTCTATCATATATCCTCCCTATGGCATTTGCCACTTGATTGACATACAGGGCGGCCAGTCTGAGATCTCTTTCCTTCTAACACACTGGTCATCCCGCATGCACCCATACAATCTGATTGTGATTCAGACTACGAATGCCATGAATGTAATTACACCGATCTACATGCTGTCAAATAAACAAACCACACGCCGTGACTTGGCCTCTGATGCTGATGTGCAGTGAGTGTGTACGCCTGATGAGCCCAGAATTAGGGTGAAACTTGTGTCACATACTCTTTGCATTATTTGACAGTAAAACTTGGCAACATTCTATGATCTGTTCCTCGCAACTGAAGAGGGCACTGTGGTGGATGTTTGCCGACTTGCAGACCAACCACAAGTGTTACCAGGTAGGTAACCACCCATACAATCAGATTGTGATTCAGACTACGAATGCCATGAATGTAATTACCCCGATTTACATATTGTCAAATAAACGAACCACACGCCGTGGCGCAACGTAAAGGGTAAAACACGTGTTGCGTACTCTTTGCATTATTTGGCAGTAAAACTATGCTATATATATATATATATATGTAAATATATAATGTAATATAATGCCGAAAGCATTCTTTAGAAATGTTGGCCCATATTGATAGGATAGCATCTTGCAGTTGATGGAGATTTGTGGGATGCACATCCAGGGCACGAAGCTCCCGTTCCACCACATCCCAAAGATGCTCTATTGGGTTGAGATCTGGTGACTGTGGGGCCATTTTAGTACAGTAAACTCATTGTCATGTTCAAGAAACCAATTTGAAATGATTCGAGCTTTGTGACATGGTGCATTATCCTGCTGGAAGTAGCCATCAGAGGATGGGTACATGGTGGTCATGAAGGGATGGACATGGTCAGAAACAATGCTCAGGTAGCCCGTGGCATTTAAACGATGCCCAATTGGCACTAAGGGGCCTAAAGTGTGCCAAGAAAACATCCCCCACACCATTACACCACCACCACCAGCCTGCACAGTGGTAACAAGGCATGATGGATCCATGTTCTCATTCTGTTTACACCAAATTCTGACTTTACCATTTGAATGTCTCAACAGAAATCGAGACTCATCAGACCAGGCAACATTTTTCCAGTCTTCAACTGTCCAATTTTGGTGAGCTTGTGCAAATTGTAGCCTCTTTTTCCTATTTGTAGTGGAGATGAGTGGTACCCGGTGGGGTCTTCTGCTGTTGTAGCCCATCCGCCTCAAGGTTGTGCGTGTTGTGGCTTCACAAATGCTTTGCTGCATACCTCGGTTGTAACGAGTGGTTATTTCAGTCAAAGTTGCTCTTCTATCAGCTTGAATCAGTCGGCCCATTCTCCTCTGACCTCTAGCATCAACAAGGCATTTTCGCTCACAGGACTGCCGCCTTCTGGATGTTTTTCCCTTTTCACACCATTCTTTGTAAACCCTAGAAATGGTTGTGCGTGAAAATCCCAGTAACTGAGCAGATTGTGAAATACTCAGACCGGCCCGTCTGGCACCAACAACCATGCCACGCTCAAAATTGCTTAAATCACCCTTCTTTCCCATTCTGACATTCAGTTTGGAGTTTTGGAGATTGTCTTGACCAGGTGATTGGTTGATTAGATAATTGCATTAATGAGAAATTGAACAGGTGTTCCTAATAATCCTTTAGGCGAGTGTGTATATATACATATATACAGTATATATATATATATATACAGTATATATATATATATATATATATATATATATATACAGTATATATATATATATATATATATATATATATATATATATATATATATATATATATATATATATATATATTGCATTTTTAATGTAGATAGATCATTTCAACCTGGTCATTTTAAAAGTAGCTCGCAAGACAAAAAAGTGTGGGCACCCCTGAACTAGATACATCTACTTATATAACAGCATCAACTGCTTGTACATAAGGTTAGTCTTTTATTGGTGTCAACATATTGCAGTAGTTTTATTAAAAATAAGTGTTGGTCGTTCTAAAAGCGTTCACATGTGAGATGCCTGTGCACTGTGTCATCCCCGGGAGCCCGGGATTCCCAAATTCCTGGGAATGGATAAACCTGTCCGGGAATGGATTCCCTAATTTGCACTGTGCATGTGAGTAGAAAAAGGTAGATTTATAAAATATACTTGCACAGAGCACAGTGACATATTAAACATATACACTTATTACATATGGCACGTGCAGATCCACAGCTGATGTGCAGCAACAGCAGGCAATGTAATCCATCAGTCTTTTCTGATGAAGACATACGCCATGTCGATGTGGGCTTGTGTGCACAATGTGCAGACTTCAAGCAGTCACTGCATGCAAAGGATATGCAACACAGTATTACACGGGACTGATTTAACATACCTGCCATTGCTATTGTGGAGCCCTGAAATGGGGGACCATGCATAAAAACTGCTGTTATTTCTACATGGTATGACCAAAGTGTATGCAAATACCATTAAGTGAAAGTTTGCTATGTGCACTTTAATTACGTCTGAATTGTTTGATTTGTAATTTTAAACTGTAGAGCAGAGGGGTAAATCAAGGAAAAAATGTGTCCTAGTCCTAAACATTTTGGACGGCTCTGTATATACCTGAGTGAATGTTATTGACATGAATTCATGTGATTTGGAAAGGCTGTTTGACAATGAAGTCATCCAAACAAACTGGACCTCATGTGAGCGCTCAGTCTGCCATCTCTCAACTCGACGACTGGTAAAGTTTATTGGTAGTTTGACAAAAGTGCCCAGAGCCTGCAAACTGGTGAAACACTAAACCTGCTAATGTGTTTTTATGTTATTCTTTACATGTATTTGTATCCATCCATAGTTTTACCTTAAAAGTTGAAAATACCTTATATTGTGAAAATAACCATGTGCCAGAGTAATGTTTTAAAATATTTTCCTCCTTCCCTCATTCTTTCACTCTCTCTCAAAATAGAGCGTCATTTTTTAAATATTTGACATGGCATAGTATGCTTTAATGGCTATCAAGTACAATGTTTCACTGTGACTGTGGCAGCCAAGTCAGAACTTTTCTTTCTTTATAATTTTCTTGCTGTATAGTCTCTCTCACTCTTTTACTTCCTTATCTACCAATTTATATATTTATATATTTAAAGATCTTCTGTAAAAAGTCAAATTTCCCTTGGAGACAAATAAAATTCTATCCATCTAAAGTTCTGTTTTCATTTTATCTGTCTATCTGTTATACAGTGCCTTCACTCTATCTATCTATCTATCTATCTATCTATCTATCTATCTATCTATCTATCTATCTATCTATCTATCTATCTATCTATCTATTGCGGTAGATGGCTGGTGGTTGTGCCCGGTCGGGGCGCCTGGAAGGACCAGGAGAGGGACTACACCTTCCCTGGACCACGAGAGGGCAGCCGCCCTGGTCTGTATGGGGGTTACGGGAACCAAGCATGGAAGCTCAACCCTATTGGGGCCCATGGGCACCACAAGGAGGCACCCAGAGGATTGAGGAGCCCTGGATGTCAGCACTTCCGCCACACCCGCTGCCAGAAGGAATACCAGGAACACCTGGAGTGCTTCCGGGTGCTCATGTGGCACTTCCACCACACCAGGAAGTGCTGTCGGAAGGCTATCATGGAGCACCTGGAGCACATCCGGGCAATTATAAAAGAAACCGCCTCCCTCAAGCAGGTGAGTCGAGTCAGGAGGAAGAAGGTGAAGCTCGGGAGGAGAGGTCCTGAGAGGAGAGAAAGGACTGAACTAAAGGTGTTTGGTGCAAGAGCACTGTGTTCAGTGTTGGACTGTATTAATTAAAATGTGTGTGTTTGGAACATTCGGTGTCTGTCTATCTGTCTGTGTCTGGGGCTGGTTTACCACTCTGTCTGTCTCTATCTATCTATCTATCTATCTATCTATCTATCTAATTCTAAGCTTTGGCATTGCATGTTCTGCCCATCTCTCTGTGTATCGCTCCATCTCAGACGCTCTGCTCTGTCTGTGGTTTTGGCTGCTATCCATCCACTTATCTCATGCTCTCACGCTGCTTGCTATTCTAATGTAGTGCCTATTAACATTAGAACACCTCAGAAAACCTTGGTGCAACTTAAGTCCACCACTGGGTGCAGGATTGGCTCCAGCCCCCACAAACTAAGACTAAGCTGGTCTCAGAATGTTATCCAATCTGTTTGGAAACTACTGTAACATTATGGAAATGCTTCAGTGAGGCCGTAGTGACGTTTGTGTGCATTAGTTACATGCTGCATCTAAAGCTCTACTCCTTTGTGCATTACTTAAACACTCACTTTATTTGTTTGTTTTGTGCAATGCTTAATTTTTAAGGAAAATATATAATAGCAAGTGTGCCAGCCTAAATAGAATACCAGAATTGGCAGGTCCACCAATGGCACTCTGTGCTTTTCACAGATGAGAGCAGGTGTTCACCCTTAGCACATGTAACAGACATGAAAGGGTCTGGAGAAGCCGTGAAGAATGTTATGCTGCCTGTAACATCGTTCAGCATGACCGGTTTGGTGGTGGGTCAGTGATGGTCTGGGGAGGCATATCCATGGAGGAATGCTCAGACCTGTACATGCTAGACAATGGCACCTTGACTGCCATTAGGTATCGGGATGAAATCCTTGGACCCATTGTCAGACCCTATGCTGATGCAATGGGTCCTGGGTTCCTCCGTACTGACCCCTACTCTCTCTTCTGTTTCTTTTTCCGGTTTCTTTATGGTGGTGGCCTGTGCCTCCACCACCTACTCAAAGCATCATGATGCTCCAACAATGATGGATGGATTAAAAGCCAGAAGTCTACATGATCATCATCTTCAAGTCCTTCCGTGAGAACCCTAAATCCAAAGAGGACTGTTTCATTTATGTTAGGTAGAATGCCCAGAGGGGACTGGGCGGTCTCATGGTCTGGAATCCCTGCAGATTTTATTTTTTTCTCCAGCCGTCTGGAGTTTATTTTTTGTTTTTTCTGTCCACCCTGGCCATTGGACCTTACTCTTATTCTATGTTAATTAATGTTGACTTATTTTATTTTCTTACTGTGTCTTTTATTTTTCTATTCTTCATTATGTAAAGCACTTTGAGCTACTGTTTGTATGAAAATGTGCTATATAAATAAATGTTGTTGTTGTTGTTGACAATGGCAGGCCTCATGTGGTGAGAGTATGCAGACAGTTCCTGGAGGATGAAGGAATTGATACCATTGACTGGCCCCAACGCTCGTCTGACCTAAATCCAACAGAACACCTCTGGGACATTATGCTACGGCCCATCCGACGCCACCAGGTTGCACCTCAAACTGTCCAGGAGCTCAGTGATGCCCTGGTCCAGATCTGGGGGGAGATCCCTCAGGGCACCATTCGTCGTCTCATTAGGAGTATTCCCCGATGATGTCAGGCATGCTTACAAGCACGTGGGGGCCATACAAACTACTGAGTACGATTCTGAGTTACTGCAATGAAATTTTGGTAAAGTGGACTAGCCTGCCGTATCATTTTTTTCACTTTGATTTTCAGGGTGTCTTTGAATTCAACCCTCTGTAGGTTGATAATTTTCATTTCCATCAAACGATGTGGCATCCTTTCGTTCCTATCAAATTAGATAGATACTTTATTAATCCCAAGGGGAAATTCACATACTCCAGCAGCATACTGATAAAGAACAATATTAAATTAAAGTGTGATAACAATGAAGGTATAACAGACAAACAATAATTTTGTATAATATTAACATTTAAACTCAATGGGTTACCCAGTCCATATCAGTAGAGATATCCAGCAGCATTTTTTTCTATTGAGATCTGATGTGCTTTCAAAGCGTTCCTTTTAATTAAAAAAACTAAAGTGATTTCAACGCGTTTTGATCTTGAAGCATGTCTAGTTGTTAGCCTTTCTGTTCCTTTAGGCTTGCCGTAACTCACCTCACGTGACATTCCCCGGTTCGCGTACTGTACGACCCAACATGGCTGCGTCCAAGGATGTCCACGTCCAAATATGCAGTCAGGAAATCGTAAAATATGATCTAGAAATTAAAGCTCTGATTCAGGTACATGACCTACATCCCTCTTCGCGAGCAGCTACGGCGGCAGACTAGAATAAATGGTGTTGTTTTTAACGCGGTGTCATGACCAATATGCGCACGTAACGTAACGATAGAAACGAAGTGAAAAAAAATTATTTGAATGCCGCCGTGGCAGCCTGGAAGAAGGGAATTTAAAAGACATGTATTATGTTAAATGACTTTAGAATAGGTCCAAATCAACCCAGTTGTATACGTCATAAAACATTATCAATTTAAGGTTAACCACATTAAGATGCATTTGGAGAATGCGTGACGTTTGCACGATATCGCTGTGTTTGCTTGGGTTTATCTTTCCTGTCTGTAAAGATGTGCATGTTAGGTTAACTAGCCATTCCAAGTTTGGCTCTGTCCGGGTATGAATGTCATTGCGTGCGTTACTGGTGCCTCGCGCCGGTTCTGCAGGGCTAAGGTTCGACCCCGTGACCCCTTTTAATGGGGTGTTTGTAGGGTTATTGTCGTCACGTGGACATAATACAATGAAATCCTTACTTCTTTGTGTCAATGAACACTGTGTCAGTCTATTTCAAGTTTAAGCTCAGTCTTATTGATACCTGTGGACAGTACGCTAGTTTTAGAGCCAACCCCTCCCCGAAAGTGAACGCAACATTACATGAATACACAGTTCTAACAATGTAACCAAGAACACACACAGGGCAACGACAGTACACCTTTAGAACTTTATCTGTGGCTGCTCTGTTTTATCTTTAGCCAAGTCAGAAGATTTCTTTCTTTTTATTCTACTTTCTTATTTGTCATTTTGGAGTGTATTTGTTCATTGTCATTTTATACACATACACACACATACTGTGTCACTCGGCTTCAGCCCGGGTAATTTTCTAAAACAGTGACCTCGGTTATAATGCTGTCCGTTAATCAGGTGCATCAGAAGTACTGTGTAAGTAACTGAGTACTTTTCTGGATACAATGTTTGATTTTTTTCTCCAGGGTAATACTATTAGTTTACAGGAGCTTTACAGCTCACTGCAGTATTATAATATTTTTTTTTTTTTTTCAATTGTATTGTCATGGCTTTATTTTTACTGACATAGCCAGACAATGAAGTTCTAACACTGAATCGTAATTTACTTTAACGTGTTACTTGTAGCATTGGTCTTTTACAGGGTGCCCATTTACGTGGCCATGCAATGAATTAAATGTTTTAAGCATTTTACAGAAAAAAAACACGTGAAAAGAAATAATATTGTGAATTATGTTTGATGTCTGCCTCCTCTGTTCTGGCCATGGAGGACCCGTTTACTAAGCTGCACAAGTGTTTAAACTGACCAAGTCATGCATTCTGTCCTGGCTTTTGTTGTACTCAGTAAGTAGGTTCTGCCTATTTGTGGTTTGTGAACTGGAACATAGCAGTCTATCAGGCTTTAACCTTGGCACTTACACCAAGTTTTACAAAACCACGGGGGATTCCATAGCCCCTGCTTTCTTTGGTGTGTTTGTATATAAACACACTCTACAATGCAGGGGGCACACTGCCCATCCTTGAACCCCTCAGATGAACTTGTATGTATTTTATACTGCATTCTGAGGGGTAGGAAGGAACAGACAGAATAGGAAGTACTATATGTACCCAAGGAGGCCACTTTATCCTCTGCTACTCACTCCATCCCACCTATGCTCACAGCCACAGCACCTGGCACCTGCACTCAGATTTTTAGAGTGTATTTGCTAACATGTCTTGTTTGAGTGTTACTGACCTTTCACCCTTTAATTCTGCTGATGGCCATCATTTGCATGCTGCGGTGACCCGTTTTTCTCAGTGCAATTGCTTCTCAGTGCTCAGCCAAAAGAAGGCTTGCAGTGAGTTACCATAA
The DNA here is from genome assembly GCF_016835505.1 of Polypterus senegalus. Taxonomy (NCBI): domain Eukaryota; kingdom Metazoa; phylum Chordata; class Cladistia; order Polypteriformes; family Polypteridae; genus Polypterus; species Polypterus senegalus. The sequence goes on from NC_053166.1 coordinate 53,171,184, forward strand.
CTTACTCACTGCAGTATTATTATCAACAAATATTAACAAATACAAAAACACGGGTCAGCCAAATTTCATTTTTTCTGTAACATTACAAAATATCAATTAAATCTATCAAAGCATTTTAAAAATGTTGGTATATTTAGTTTTTCTGTTGTGGGGATTGTTTTCCTGTCTATATATTGAAACTTTGAAATGTCATTTCTTACAAGATTACTATTACCCTAGAATGTACACTTCTGGAATATGTCAGCTCTTTAAATACACAGTGTTTTTATTTATGAGTGAGTCAGTGTGTCAACTTTGCATTTTACATATATAATTGTAATTGTGTGTAATGCATTATGTATAATTTATTTATTGAGCTTCTGCGAAAAGTCAAATTTACCCTTAGAGACAAAGATCTATCTATCTATCTATCTATCTATCTATCTATCTATCTATCTATCTATCTATCTATCTATCTATCTATCATATAGTGCCTTTCTATCTATCTATCTATCTATCTATCTATCATATAGTGCCTTTCTATCTATCTATCTATCTATCTATCTATCTATCATATAGTGCCTTTCTATCTATCTATCTATCTATCATATAGTGCCTTTCTATCTATCTATCTATCTATCTATTTATCTATCTGTCTGTCTATCATATAGTGCCTTTTATCTATCTATCTATCTATCTATCTATCTATCTATCTATCTATCTATCTATCTATCTATCTATCTATCTATCTATCTATCTATCTATCTATCTATCTATCTATCTATCTATCTATCCCAAAACTAAGCATGTTAGTTATTTCTGACCACTGGCAGGTTTAATGATTCATACGCTAAAGTAATAACCCTAAACTGTGCATTTTTATTCATGTTTTTTCTTGGTGGATTGTGAAATGTATTGGCACATTTCCTTTCCTGTAGGATATCCGGGAATGTCAAGGACCTCACAGTGAACTTGCAGACCTAAATGCAAAAGTGAAAGAAAAATTCCATCAGCTTAGAGGGAGAATACAGGTGAGACCTCGATTTTTTCCCCTGATTTTTAAGAGCTCTGACCCGGAGATGCTGGGCTCAGTGTCCCTTGTTATGTCCAGTCTGATGTTTTGTGAAATTTGGGTCAAAAATAAAATGTGCATTGTACTTATGATTGTTTAGTCATTTTATCACTAAAATGATTAAACTTTGTGGAGGTTTATGTGTATTTTCTTATTAAACAGTTTTGTAATTTCATTGTTTGGCTGCATAAGTGGCTGTAATAACTACTGCCACAGTCACTAAAGAAGGGGCAGTGTAACCGTTTTGTTAACAATAAAAATGTCTATATCTAGCCTGTCTTTTCATATTACATATAAGCTGAAAATCTGCTATGATTTTAGTTTACATTTGCAAACAAATGTTAATCAAATCATGAATTGCTGAATGCGTACTGATTTTTCTAGCAGCTGAAGTAAAAGCATTTTCTGTAGTGTTTTAGATATACTGATAGAAAAAAGAAATGCAACACTTATTGTTGCACTGAAGTTTATATTTTTATTACTCAAATAACAATGAACAAAGTGAATGATAGGAAAACAAAAAGTACATCAACAAAACAGCAGGAAACAATTACAACTGAAAACTTCTAACACTACTTGACGTCCCTGGCACATAGTGCTAATGAGCCTCAGTATCTGCCGCTGTGGGGTCTCCTCCCATTTGTACAGAAGCACCTGGCAGAGCTCTTGGCCATTAGCAGTCACAGGGTGACATTCGCAGATATTGCAGTTTAGGGTGTTCTAAAGGTGTCTTGTGGGGTTAAGGTCAGGGAGAACCAGGGCAAGGCAGCACCTGCATACCAGTATTCATTCCTTAGGACAATTGTGGCCACAGCAGCTATATGGTGCCTGGCATCGTCCTCTTGTAGTTTCAGATGTCTAGGAGGTGTGAGCAGATGACAGGCCATCTTGGTCAAGGGCCAGCAGCATGGAGCCTGTCCCTCACAGTCCAGTTACTGATATTGGTACTGGGTCTTCTGGTAGTTTTAGCAGCTGTATATCGGTGACAGGTCTGATACTGTATGTCAGTATTGCTCGGGTTTGGATAGTCATCTTTCCTGCTGGTCTGCTGTTAGAACAGAGTGGAGTGGCTTCATCCATTGTGTCAGGCAATATTAGCATGTGAAATGCCTGCCTTAGGAGTGCCAGTGGCCCTCTTCCTTGCCTCTAGTAACTTTTAAAGGAAATATGGAATGCATAGAAAACAAAGTTTGGCTCATCTGATTTTTTTCTGAATTGTGGAAGAGTAGATGTTCCTTACATTTGTTTGCTGTAAACTAATGTGTGATATATAGGATCAACTCAAACAAGGTAACATAACAAGGTGAATTCAAACAAATTAATAGGGTAATTAGGCTCAATTGTTGGAATCCTTTGGTTAACATTAAGGCTTGATTATGAGAAGTCCCTGTCCAGCATCATCTTTCATTAATATACTGTATCTTGAGGTATAGCCAATTTGCTTGGAATAGGGAACAAAGCCATTTTGGAGGCTCCAGGAAAGCACATTCAGAATCACACTGATTAGGCATACAATAGATAATGGCTTTCTGAAATGGCAAGCTTCCATGAACTCACAAAGAACTTTCAGCAGTGTTAACATCTGCAAGATACAGCACAAAATGTATCTGTAGCAGGGAAACAAAGAAAGTACTGGTCATTTGAACCATCATAAGTGTTAAATGCTTGTGAGTGATCCTCAGGTGTTTGGAGCAAAATTCTAAAGGCATGAGTCAAAAATGATTTTTCTTTGCTTGTCTGGGCCATACTGTCTGTGAGGAAAAGGTCATCATTGCATTTTAAAATAAGTACCTCATACCAGCACTTAAGCATGGTGGAGGAATTGTTTTGAAGGTACTTTGCTGCATCACCACCTGAAAGAATTGTCACCAATAAAAAACACAACTTGTTTTCTGTTCAGAAGAAAGTGAGGGCATCAGTTCCTGAGCTGAAACTTAGGCCGTCAATGATCTGAAGTACATGCAAATACAGTATATATAGTGAAAGATGTAAAGGAAGGTTTCTAGACTGTACTAGACAAAGCCTAGAATGAAACCCCATTTAAAGGAGTGACAAAGAAATGAAATGAGAGATTCTTGCCTAAAATATTCAAATCAAGTATCGCTCAATTAATTAAAGCAGTACTGCAGCGAAATCTAGACCAGAATTACTCCACTATGCAGTAACATACTGAACACCAAAGAAAGAAACACTTGGCTGGAGGTATTGCCACCAGACCTCAACTAAGTTGAATCCAACAAACAATTGCCTTTTAACACAGAAAATAACATTGATTAATAAATAAATAAAGTTCGTGACTATGACCCTATAATCATTCCCAGACTGATGAACAGAAACAATTATTATAATTGCTTCACTTCCCTGAGTTCATTGCATATTTGGCTTTCTCTTAATATGGTAATAACATAAACCTGAATGTTCCAAACCACACTGCCAAATGTCATTCTTTTATACTAATATTTTAGGACTTCCTCAAATTACCTTCTAAATTCATATTCACATTGCTTTAATGACAAAGTTAAATCTATGAATGTGTTATTTATCACCTGACGTGAGACATATTTCATTTCAGGACTTGATGAACTGTTAATTATATCCTTATATACAAAAGCATAAAACTGAAAGTGGAAGTGTTTCATTTTTTTCATCACTGTATTAATACAGTAAGTGTCATTATTTTATTGGTTCACAGAGGCTGATTTGTGTGAAATACTAGAATTTGGTTAACAATATGACTCTGTTTAATATGAAAAATATGCAATAATGTGGAAACTTTAAGAAGTGATGATATTTGTTCTTGGCAGTCTAAGTGACATTTGAAGGAATGGCTTTTAGGATTACACTGAACTCATAATTAATTTTTAGTTATTTTGGGCTTAATTTATTATCAAATATTATTCAGACATACTATGATACAGTCATTGGTTGGATAGATTGGACCAAACTGCTTTATCCATTGTATAAAATGAGAAGGCAGTAGAAGAAATATCACCATTATTATTCAGTAGAATGCTTGGCTTTCTAATGGCATAGATTTTAGAATTACAAAACAGGTGAGAAATGAGTATAAATAATATTAGTCACTTGCATTTTGCTGTTTAAAAAGTGTCACTATGTGTAACAGTTTCAGGTAATAGAGTATTTACAAAAATAATCAACTCCAGAAGAAAGAAAATGGCTTATGATGAGTTTGTCCACATTTGCAACTATATTAATATGGAGTTTCAAAAGATACTTCCCTGCGGTGGGATGGCACCCTGACCGGGATTGATTCCTGCCTTGTGCCCTGTGTTGGCTGGGATTGGCTCCAGCAGACCCCCGTGACCCTGTGTTCGGATTCAGCGGGTTGGAAAATGGATGGATGGAAAAGAAATTTCCTTATTTGAATACAAAATAATTAAATGGCTGTTTTATTTTAAATAAAATAACATTTTCAAACCTACGTAATCATGTTCCACATTATGAAGTGCCTGAGTCTATACTTGTAGCATCATCCATAATTTAGGAACCAACATTAGATGGGGCACCAGTCCAGCATGAAGACCCACTCACTGCTGCACCCATGAGTGCTTTTTAAACTGGATATTTAGCTATACATTTCTGTCTTTGAGGGTATGGGAGGAAAACCCAGAGAAATCCTCATGCAGGCATGAGAAAACCATGCAGACTCCACATAGACAGGCATGGGATTTGAACAAAGTGTTAGATTTGTGAGGCAGCAACATTAAACATTCTTAAACAGTGCTGCTTATGTTTTGAAAAGATCATTACTGTCACAAAGAAGTTCTGTCACTAAAATAAACTGCTAACTGGAATGTGAAGTACTACATGCAGTAAGATTATACCATAAAATGAATATTAAGCAGTACAGTTGCTCTGCTTTTTTAGTGTTTTTCTTTTAAAAAATCCATGAAGGTACTCCTCTCATTGGTTATTTAAAAATGTCATGAGCAGCTGGAATTAATCTGTCTGAAGGTGAATTTTCTTGTTAACGTCATAATAAAACGTCTTGTACCTGGCTCCATCATGCTATTTATATTTCATTATTTCATAGAATTTAGTTTGTTTCATTAGCAATATGTCCTATGTTACTCTGTAGGCATACTTGCAAAATGTTTGCTAGAAATTAAATGTCCTGGCTGAAAGGATGCATTTGTCTTTGATCCATCAAAACTATAATATTTAAAATAAGCATGGCACAGTATATGTGTAGTGTTTGGTCTGTGTACTACATTAAGGACATATTAGCACTAGCACAAGTCTTGTAAAGTACTATTAAACTTAATTTCAGGAAGGTAGGATATAGATCTACAAATTATGATCAATGGAGCTGCATATTTTAAGTTCAAAATGCAGAGTTTAAGAGCTGACTGAACAGAGGTGTTTAAAAATCCATTCTTACACAAGAACATGGGGGGACAGATGGATGCTGGTTAAGTGTAAATCTCACACAAATGTTAAGAACTGTTTCTTAACATACAGAACTTATACAAGTAGATTTTCAGCTATCACTGATATCTTGGTAATCTATTATTAGGTGCTTGTAAATGACAGGCAAAGTTGGACTCAATAGAATATTTTTATCAGAACTATTCTTATGTTATGTTTGCCTTTTTGTCTAATTGCTACAAGTCTTATAATGACAATGAACATCACATAAATCAGGTCATATGACTGTTGAGAGTTAAATTACGCACCATTATAATAATATGATAGTTAATGTAAAGTAGGCATCCCAAAAATAGAATCAAAGATGTCCAATGCGTGGATACACAAATCTGTGTGATGTAAAGCTTTGTCATCAATCCATCACAGAGTTAAAATTTAGGTGTTCCAGGCATTTACTTACATACATCAGGTGCAGATGTTACATTAATATATTACAGAGGTCCAGCAGTGCTATACTGACACAGGTAATATGACTTACTACATTTTAGCACAGTTTTATTAGATATATTTAATAACTACTGAAGTATCTGCATTAAAAAAGGCTCTGTTGTTGGTAACCATTTGACAATTCAGTTTCATCATTATTTTTCACGTGAATATGTGTTGTAAATTCTTTAATTTATTTCATTGCACAATACTGTATAGTAAGCAAGTAAACACTTGTCAGTTTAAGAGTTAAACTGAGTAAAATAAAGTTTTTGTATTTTTCTAGTCGACATTATTATTTCACAATCAAGGTATATAGTAATTTGCCACATGAAACTGCACTCTAAAGTGAGGCATATTTTACATATGTTACAGAATAACTATGCTCCTTTTGTGTTTTTATAATGGAGCTAATCGGTATTGGGGTCCAAATGTGAAATAAAGCATCAAATGTTGCCAAATACGTACATTTTTCAAGTCAAAAATATTTTTGAATGATGATCCGTGTCTTGAAATTACAAACAGTGTATCCGTGTCATTTTAAGAAGAAAGAAATTCAGACATGAGTGCCAATAGTCTTTGCACCCTAGGAATCAAGTTACACAAAGTATTCTATAACATTTCAGTAATTATTTACCGCTCTGAAGCTGATCTTTCTTATTCATAAAGTAGGTCATTACAATAGCAATTAAAGAGAAGAATTCATAATTAATTGTTGAATTGAGGTATTTGAAGGTTCCTTTAAAGTGCTTCTTTCTTTTGCAAGATTTGGCTCAAAAACTAATCAGCACATAATCTTCTCATAACAGGTTTAAGTTTTGAGTTTGGTATTTTTCCGTCCGGCAGTTTTAACTCTAGACCGTCCACAAGAAATTGTGACACATAGACACACACACACACCCATCATCGAGATATCGATGTTTTCGGCATCTGGGACCCTAAAACCTTGAGATCCATTGGAAACTGGAGGTTGATTATTGACATTAAATTTTGATGCCCAGATGTGAATTGCTTTCTGCATTCTGTAGGCAGCTAGAGAATAATAACTGAAAAAAGATTTGCGTACCTTCACTAGAAGCTCTTTTTCTAGATTTCACAAATACTGTATATTTCCTTCTGCCACCCAGTATCATCATGCATGTATGTGCTTCGGTGGTCTAGCGAGAGAAAGATTGAGCACCTGTGTAGTATGCAATTAAGTGACAAGAATTGAACAGATGTTATAGGCATACATTTAGTTTTAATCAGGTTAAACATTTACAAGTTTTAGCACAGAAGTTTTATCTTAGGCAGAGTGGTAGTGCAGAACTGTCATTCCTGCTTCACAGTACCAGGGTCTGCATGGAGTTTGCTTGTTCTCCCCATGTGTTTACAATATGGATATATTATTGAGTTTACTCACTCAAAAATGTTGTCCTCAGTTCCTTTATTGCCATATCCTCAGCAAGGGTAACTCATCATATATTAAAAAATTTTATAACTGGTTTGTGGCAATTCATTTTATTTCCTCATTATTGTGCACACAGTGCCTTTTTTCATTTTTTGTCTACAAAATGTCACAGAAAGTGCGACATGCAGGTGGTTTGGCTCTTTAAAAAATGTAAACATGTTATTAAAAATACAATGCAGTGGAGTAAGTTCAGTTCAGATTTATTTTTATTTGTACAAAGTACAGTGAAATTCTTACATGTGCTTTTTATACATTGTCGGCATGAATCTCATTCCATAAGCTATGTAAATTAACAGCACAGAGTATAAGAGGTGAAAGTAAGCCTATTTATGAAAACATAACCATATGATTTGAGTGTCTGTTGTTACAAGACATGGCAGAACATCACCGCTGAAGTAACGAAATTGGAAAAACAAAAGTAGGGCAATAAGCAGTGTACAGCTTGAAGTAGTGGAGGGGGTTCTCATAACTCCATCCATGACACCTGCTGCAAGCAGAGAAGTGAGCAAGAAACAAGTCCTTACCTTGAGAAAACAGTACTAAGAATCTGTGATAAATGTATGTATTATTTCCTGTTGTCTTAAATGAAAACGTTTGCTTCTTCAAAGTGGATGCATTTTTGTAAGTGTAAATTTTAAGACTTTTTTTTATACTGGGACCCCATTACCCTTTAGCTTTATTATAAAATGCTGTAGAGTAGTTTGAAATAAATATACAAGTAATGAATGCAAATCTAAATATAATATTCTTGGACTTAATATCCAAAATGCATTGTTGTACCATAAAGCATTTCAATTGCTGTCTTCTTTACCCATCTGGTCTGGTAATATTGTCAGATGTCATTACGATTTTAAGATTAACCTTTTACTGTTATGTGAATTCTGTGATAAACATCAAATGATTTTGTCACTTGTTGTATCATTTGCAAATTAAAGAACATTCTGTAATCACATACAATGAGCACATTCATCATTGCCCAGGTTTATTTTTTTTATGAAACAGACTGTTTTTATGCATGTCTGTTATATAAAAGGAAGGGATTTTTACTGAATTATTGATTCTACATGTGACATGCTGTGCATCACAAACTCATACAGTGTAGATCATGTTTTTTTTTTCATATTGGCTGGGAATGCCTTAACAAGCTCATGTACTGTAACCGCAAATGTGCACTCTGTTACCGAGTGCTTGTTTTTAGTGTCATCATAACTATGAAGTTTCCTTTATGCTCCGTGGTACAGATTTCAGATTACAATTTTCCTTTTCTTTTGATCATTTTGCATTATTTTGTTAAAAAGGTAATAACTATAAAGTTATAAAGCTCATGTCCCAGTGAATCTTTGGTATGTAAATCAGCACCTGTTGTCCCTCTAGCATATCACTCAATATTTAATTAAATACAAGAATAAATATTACATCTAAACGTCTTTTCCTTTATTGAGATCACAGTCATGAAACAATGGCACAAATCCCATTCCACAATTGCTTAATTAATCTTATAAAACTAGTCATGCTGCACAAAGTATAACCCTGCAAAGGCCAATAAATCAATTACCAATATGTATGTAAATACATCTATACTGTGTCCCCTTGTTTTATTTTATTTTGTTTGTTCCATATTATGGGATTACTTTGTCTAATAAGCCAAAGAGATCTTTCCTGTTAGTTGCTACACATTTTTGTGTCTCTGATCCTTTCATTTTAAATTGATATCGTAAATGTGCTATTTGATTTTCCTTTTTTCTATGTTTGCAGGTTAAAGGCTTATGTGCCATTTATATGGCATAGTAACATCAGTTGGTTATCTTTTTTTTCCAACATTACATAAAAAAGAAATTTTAAATGTCACCCATCCACCTATTCTAATAAATTTCAACTATTTAGAGCTACAAGGATGTTTCAAGTATTTTATTTTCTTGAAATAGGATTTAGAGCAGCTGGCCAAGGAACAGGATAAGGAGTCAGAAAAACTTGCTTTATTGAATGAAATGGAAAATCATCGAAAACAAATGCTCAGGTATTGTTCAGTGATATTTTATTTTTATGTTTTTGAAATGGTCTGAATTACCTACAAAGAAGCAAATAATCTTGATGTGGTTAAAAAATAGCAACTGTTTTTCATTATTAAGCAACCAGACTGCATGGAGGAAGGCAAACTTGGCATGTACTCTTGCAATTGATAATTCCGAAAAGGATAACTTACTCCGAGGTGGCAGTTCTTCTGTACGACAAAGGTAAGCTAGATGAAATGCTCAAAAAATATCATTTTAAAGTTTGTGAATTAGAAAATCTTAAGCATCTATCATATTTTATGTTCTTTTACAGTTCTGGCTTGATAATAGCCTGAATCTGTTCTTTATTTTGCAGTCCTTTCTTATGTACAAATGAGTCTGTACTGCTCAGTGATGCTTGCCTCTTGATTTACTGGAGAATATCAATACATAGTCATCTGTGTACTGATATATAAACACTAAATTAATTAATAGGACTACATTGAAAAGGTACTCTAGGTAGTATAAAGCAGCTGGGGAAATTTTTGAGGGTGAAACTTTAAAAATAACTGAGGGGAAATATATTGATTGTTCTGTTTAATAAGGGTGAAAGCTCTCCGTTGTTTTAGTCTTGGGGAAAGTGCATTTTTATTACATGGATTTTGAATAAGGAACTGCTGACCTACTAAATGAAGATCTCTCTCTCTATAGGACAGACATTTGGTTGAGTTTTGGTGAATTTTATTCAGTACTGGAAAGACCACTTCTCACCACCAAATATTAGATATTCCATTCTGCACTTGTTTTCCATGGTAGACTTTTTGTGAAGTTAAGTCTATGTTAGCCCAGATTGGCTTTGTTCTTTGGGAGATCACAACAGATTCATAGCTACCAAAACAGGACATCAACTTGGCTTCATCCTTCCAGAGAGCTGATTATTACCTCCTTCTGTCCTGCTGGTAGCTTACAAAAATTATCTTTGAACAATCCTGGAATATTGTTCTCCTCTATGGGCTGGTGGTTCATCTACCTACTTGTACCTTCTTGGTTCCATCTAGAGATGAGTCTTCTGTAAAAATGCCTTAGATATATATGAGTCAAATGTCACTAGAAAGCAGTGTGTTAAGTCACTAGCCCACCAACAATCAGTGGTCAGCCCGTGCCTGTTGCATCATCTTAATCTATAGTTAGCTGCCCCAAGTTTGGCAGACGTGATCTGGAATTTCATTTTTACTATCAGGTGATCAGGAATTCTGAAGTAGAACTCCATTGGTGCCTTGCTGTACCTTGTTGAGACACTAAACATCATCCAGCCTTACCACTGCCCAGAACAATCAAGTAACGGACCAACCATCCAAAAACACTGCAGTGATCCATCTGAATCTGTGATGGTTTTTGCAGCTGTCAAACTACTATGCATAAACAACATCCCCATCATATCTTTCCTATTACCCATGATAGTTCTTCCTATGTTTAGAAACACAAAACATAATGGTAGATGTATGATGCACTGTTGGATCTTTCTAAAAAAGAAGATAAGGAAATACTGGTTGTTGAGTGTAGTTTCTATTTTCCTGAAGAGTTCAAAATTGCTGCCTCTTTCTCGCTGAAAGTAAAAAGAAATTTTTAGTAAGATCAAACTGAAACATAAATAATCTATATATCTTAAATTACTGCCTCTACATTGAAATGGTAAAAATGTGTTCAAAGTTTGTTTTGGATTTGTTTAGTATAGCGAGTCTCCATGTACAGATACTTAAAAGAATGTGTGTAAAGGCTGTGGCACTATGTAAGCATTACATTCCTCCAAAGTTAGCTGTCACATTGTGATATAGAGGACGAATAGAGAGAGCAAGTGATTTGCGAGATGAATCAGTGTTTAAAATATCAGCCCTTCTTTACATAGAAAACAGAGTTCTCTAAACCCTTGGGAGCAAGATTTCAAAGAGCCTCTTATTGTATTTTTTATTTAATTTAGGTTACACCTTCCTTTAATATAACAGCAAAAAGGCAACATTGCATTCAAAAATAGGAAAAGAATAGAAACTAATAGAATAACAGAATCTTTATTTGTTTGTTCAGAAAAACAACGAAGGAGAGTCTGGTACAGACATCTGGTGAAATTACAGAAAGTCTGCTGAGCATTAGCAGGATGATGTCCCAGCAAGTCCAACAAAGTGAAGAGACAATGCACACATTAGGTTAGTGTCATCCTATAAAGTGTACACTTCCTGTGCTGAGACTGTTTGCTTGTGGTGGAATTGAAATATGAGAGCAAAGTAACAAATCCTTATTCACAGGTGATCTGTTTAACAGAAGAAGCAGAGATGAAAACAATTAGCAAAGAAATTTGTATGGGTATAGAAAAATCTTAGTAATGTTGACATTCATTTTTGTTATTTATAGGCAAAAGTTTTTAAAATTAGACTACAGGAGCATTTTTTGTGTTTTAAATTTAAAATTTAATTTGAAAGTACCTTTAATCTTAAGGCTGGTTAGGTGACTGAATTACAAATAGTAAACATGTTCCCAAATGAGCAGTGAGGAGTCAGAGTGAACAGAGGGAGTTGTACATATCCACTCACCACTGTATGTCTTGATATTCAGTTCACCAAAGTAGCTTTCGCTTGGGACTTGGCCAGGTCCCACTGACGTTGTTTCAGAATGAGTCATTTTATCCTGCCAGACAGTTTTTTTTTTTTTGTGCTGCTAAAGAGCTTGTGTAGATTATACAACTCTCCCCTTTACCTTTGCCTTTTAATTTCTGTAAAGAAACTGTTGACTTGCCTACCTGTCTGCTTATCCAAATCCGACACATCACCTTTCTTTTTGTAGCCACTTCATCCAGGACAGTGTTGGAAACTAATGAAGAGTTTAAAGCCATGACGGGAACAATACAGCTGGGACGAAAGCTCATCACAAAGTACAATCGGCGAGAGTTTACAGATAAACTGCTCATATTTCTGGCATTGGCTCTGTTTCTGGCTACAGTAGTGTATATTTTAAAAAAGAGACTATTTCCATTTATATGAAAGAAATACATAGCTTTCACCCTTGCTACAAATTGAACACTTTATCTGCTTGGAAGTACTGTTATTCAAGATAAGGAAGGATTCATCTGGTGACTTTTGTCATTTAGGAAAATTGCATCTCATCATGCAGACAAAGTGTTGTCATTTGATTACAGGATGCCTTCCATTTCCCAGTACCATTTATTTGGCAGTCACATGCCTCTCATTTCTCATATTTATGTTATATGCTTTTCCCTGGTGATTACTGTTTAAAGAAAGCCTGCAATTCCTGTTATCATCCAAAATTACCTGGTAGTTCTACTTTGTGTCCTTTAGTAACTTTTTAAAATTCAGGAAACTTGTTAAGTATATCAAGCTCCAACAGGAGAAACAGGGGTAGTATAAAACAATTTGTATATGGGATGATAGTTTAAGCAGACTGAAAACTAAACTAAAATGTAACCTCTAGTGATTGATAGAAAAATCCCAAGAGCAATTTAGACTTTTTCTGAAAACTCCAGTTAACATCCTGAAATCTCAAAAAATAACTGTTGGTAGTCGGTATGATCCATGAAGAATAGAAAAGAAGGAATATACAAGCAGCATACCATTGAAATATTTCAGGTTATAGCTGAAATGATTCAATTTCTTAATGACCATTTAAAAACTGATTTTAGATAGTTTTAACTACTATATACAAGGACCCATATTTTTATTTTAGCATGAACTACTATAGTAATTATTTTCAATATGTATCAATGCTTACAGTCTGGTATGTTACCGAGTTGTCAGATGGAGCTCAAGTATGACAGAAAAGAAGGACTTCAAAGAAAACTCACCACTTTCACTGTATTTGCCTTGATATTGCAATGACACAGTGTATGCAGAATTAACAGATTATAGAGAAATAAATTGTATTGTTTCACTTGGGTTTTATGTTTCTATGCTTGTGTGTCTGCAGTGGTAAACTGTGTTGCAAAAGTATACTCAAAGCAAAACTTTCTTCAGGAGAGCACAATTATTTGTTTTTCAAAGTTATTTTTTCGGTATCATTAAAATTATAATGAGCAGATTTGAAAAATTGATTGATGAATGGAAGTTTTTTAGTAGATTAATTGAGTAAAGGTTGTCAGATCCCCTACATGTATCAAACCAGTTAATGAGTACAAGCTGAGCAGTGGTATGTTGTACTTTAGACTGTGTTCACTATGCTAGATTCTAAAGTTTTTTTGTAATATTACTTTACACTAAACATATAATTGCCAATTGATTTTTTACCTAATATGTATTTTTGTTATGTTTATGTTGAGTTGTGTTGGACATGTAGGTGTCTAAAATAATTTCTGGTAAATGTTTATGTTGGTTTTATTGGTATAGAGTGTTAGATTATCTGTTCTAAAAATATCCCTAAAAAAGCCCAAGCATAACACATACATACTGTATACAAAAATCAATGCAACAGCAAAAGATGAATCTTTCATGTTCTGCATTGCTATTTTTTTTTTTTACCATAACTGGTTTTAAATTTAAGCATAATTTGGTCAGTAAGAGTAAGAGGTCTCTGTTCTTCAACAGAGGCTGTGCGTAAAACAGACCTGACTTCAGCACTAATCACATTGCTCATGATAAAGCAACATACACCCCTGCCGTTTGAAAGATAAGCCTCGGAAACAGAGATTATTGGAACTTTTTCCCTGTGTACTGCAGACAAGACAAATTATTTTTAGAACAATGTGAGTAATATCTGACTTCTTTTCAACACTACGAATAGTTAAGGATTCATTTAGGTGACCTTTACTTCCTATGTATGAATGTTAAAAAGTAAAACAGCAACACTGTAGAAGAAGTAATGACAGATAGGTATTTAGTAGCTTCCAAAGATGATATTTCATAAGTATTGTTTTTAAATCCTTTTAACAAGCAGTTTACTAATCATTATACTGGTCCACAGTACTTTAAACTTTTGTCCTAGATTTCAAACGTGAATGAAAACTGATGTCTTTCATCCTTTTCACTTTTATTGCACGAGACAGCTGCATTTGATTTATTCATCAGTGGCTTTGTTTCCTTACCAATTATTGTGCACTGCTTATTCTTGTGATCCACATTTTGATTTTCTGAAGGTGGACATTTTTCAGTGTATTGCTTAATGTGTAATTTATAATAATGGGATTGTGGACTATTTCTAGATTATGTTGTGACATTTAAAATTTAAGTTAAAAGTTTCTGTCATTATATAAGGAGTGATATACATTCACCTGGAAACTGCTAAGTTAAAATTCTTACGGAAAATGTAAAAGTCCTAATTGATATGTCTGCCTTGATCACTATTAAAAAATTCATAGTTTCTTTATGGAAAGAGATTAACCACTTTATTAAAGTTTAACTTTACACTATACAAAGCAAAAAATGTTGAACAATGCTACTAAACAAAATTTCTAATATTAGGTTTACTTGAAACAAGGCCAAATACAGTACCTGGGTAACATATTATTTTATATGTTTTAGAATAATATGATTTTTCTGTGTTTGTTTAAACCAGTGCTTCTCAATTATTTTCTGTCATGCCCCCCCCTAGGAAGAAGAAAACATCTTGCGCCCCCCGCGCGACTATAAATAGTATCATTTGTCTATAAAATTGTTATAAGTACACCTCCGCATAACACTGTATCCTTATTAACGTATAAGAGAATAAAAAAGAAAGAAATATGGACCAATTTACAACAAAGAATAGCTTTATTAAATGTAACAGAAAAGATTTAAAGTGCATTCTAAATTCAAAAAAAATTTAAAAGAAAAATAAAAAAGCATGTTCCCCGAGGTCAAACGCCCCCCTTGACGGAGGGGAGCGCGCCCCACTATTTGAGAAGCACTGGTTTAAACTATTCCTATTCAAACCATCTTTTAAATGTTTAACATTTAAATGTTTTAGTACATGGAATTAAAATTTGTGTTATGTTTGCTATTATTTTATGAGGAAACTTACATTCATTTTTATTGCTAGCTGAAGTGACTGACTGCTGAGATGTTTACCTTCTTTATTTTGGTCTACTCAGACAGTCTTTGGTGGATCCTGTTGTATTCAGATGTTATTGGAGAATGGAATAATAAAAGCCATTATTGACAAAAGCTCCCCTGAATATCAGCTATAGTGTAGTTTGCCTAGTGTGCAAGTGGAATACTGAAACCAAGCATTTCCTACTTCAAGCATCTTTGCTTTGCTGTGGTGATGCTACTCTGCGTCTGTGTCAATAACTGACTGACTCACTTCGGTAACACTTTACTTTAGGCACTACAAAAATGCATCTGTTACTCATTTACTCTTATGTAACAAGACCCTAAGAAAGGCTTCTTTTGGTATTTGTAATACTCAGAAAACATCAGTAGAAAAGTTATTCATCTATGTGCAGTGTGCCATAAATTACTTGTTAATATGAACGATTCACAGGTCTTATACTAAATGTGAAATTTAAAGAGAAATGTGTCTCAGTTAAACCACCTCAGACCACTCTAGAGTGAAGAGTTTTGTTAGTAGGTCACATTGCAGATTGTTTGAAATTGTTTCAAAAACCCAAAGAAGTGTTTGTTAAGGATTTTTTACATAATAGTAAATGAGTAATAGGTGCATTTTTCAGTACCTAAACTAAATTGATGCAACAAAGCGCAAAAAAAGCTGGAGGAAGACCTATAAGACCTTGGACTTTGCAAAAATATTAATCTTCCAAGAAGACAGTGATCTGAAACATGTAGTCATGGTTTGAAAACTATCAGGTCCTTTGGCAAAGCTTGATACTGAATTCAATCCATACAATATGTGTAGGTTTTGTAATGGATTGATGGATAAATGAGAGGTTGGGAGCATGCACTGATTACAATATGTTGGCACACCCACCACACGACAAACTACCCGGATTGAGATCCAAGTGCAGCAGGTGACACCTCAGCACCACACTAAACAGTATGAGATTTTTTACAGTGGCTGGAGTGCCAGTCCTGCCACCAACCCCTGTAAATTGGAGGACCTGCTTGCAGGGCTGGATGCAGGTTAACGTCATACCAGGATGGAACAATTGCAGGTTAAGGGCCTTCCTCAGGGGCCCAATGAAGTAGAGTTATGGGATTTGAACCGGCAACCTTCCAATTGACAGCACAAATCCTTAGCCTCAGAGCCACCACTCTGCCCTGTGGATGGATAAATGGATAGATGAAATTGAAAAATGATGGCAACAAGCAGTCTTAGTCAGACTTGATGGAAGGTTGAACAGTCTTGCAAAGAACAAAGTGAATATTGACTCACAGCAAGAATTACTGCCAACATAAAGTACTAGCTGTAGTGATGTTAAATAGTTGTGGAATCTGTTGTATTTTGTTTCTTGTGTATGATGAATTTATCTGTAAAGTGTTGTTTTCATCTTAACTTTAGTGGTTTCACGTTTTTCTGTGACAAGGAAATACAAATCTATGAAGGTTGCATAATGTTTCGCAAAGAAATATGAAAACATTCAAGGATTTAGTCCTTTTTATACTCCTATTATATTTGATATTTAATAGTAATCTGTCCAGTTATTATTAAGTGAGTTACATTGTCATTATTTATGAATATGGGTGTGTTTTAAAAAAAGATTAGAGTCCACCTGCAAATATTTTATAAGGTGGCGGGCCACCTGCTTAGAGCAAAAGCTGAATGCTCTTTGAAACCTTGTTAGTAATTGGATTCTGCCACTTGTGGCCACTTGGGGCATACCAGCACCCTAAACCCCCACACACAACTGCACAACAATAGTCCCAGTTTAATTAAAGTGATATTAATTTAAACAATACCTTCAGCACCACTCAGCATTACAGCACCACTCTTTCTCCTCTTTTTCTTCCTTTTCTTCTTCTACACCCCCTCTCCCTTCTCCTCACCCGCCTCCAACTCTTCCTATCTATTCTTTCCATGTTCATTACTAATGCAAATACAATTAAAAAAAAAAATCTTTGGGGTGCTATTAATTACAACACTATCAGTATAATATAGTGTTTGTCAACCAGTGTGCTACAGTGGCGTGCCATGAGAGCTACCCATGTATGCCATGGAAATAATAGTATAGCACACTTTGGTCTGAGCCTGAGAGGATAAGCTCTGCAGAGGGTTGAAACCTGTCTGAAGAGGATATGGATAACTTGGAGAAGCTGGCATAAAAGCAGCTCAGCGATCGCCATTTTAGAGCACTTCGGACGTGTCTTCTGGCTACTAGAGTCCATCTGCCCTGGGTTTGTGGTCGCCAGTGAGCATAACAGGGCTGGTGGATAGTGGCTGTAAGAGTTGGGGTGGGCAAATGAGCGAAGCAGCTTGGAGATGCCACCAGAGTGCTCACTAAATGCCGTGTCTGCAAATGCATAGAATGCTGATCTCGTAGCTTCTTTTTTACCGGCTTCTCCCGTAGTCATGCCTGTTCGGGCAGTTGAGTTAGTGTTTAAGAAATACAGTATATATTGCTTGAGGTTTGGCAAATAGTGGTGTGCCTCGGGATGATTTTGGTTACAAAAAAAGTGTGCCACTGCAGAAAAAAAAGTTAGGAAGCACTGGTATAATGGATTGCTTGTGGGGAGTTTGTTATGTTCACAAATGTCTGTGTAAAACATCCTATCACATTCCATAAATTTGCACATTAGGTAATTAGGAGATTTAGAATTTGCAATATATAGAGTGTGTGTGTGTGTGTGTGTGTGTACGCGCGCGCAAAGAGCTGGCACTCTGTCCAGGGTTTGTCACTGTCTTGTACCTAGTGCTACCAGGGTAGGAATGAATGAGCTGCTTTCAAAATGGGCGGGTTTGTGGATGGATCTCTGTTACATGTTTTGCAAAGCTTATTTTATTTTTTTCTGTATCTGGAGTTTGGAGTGTTTTCAGAGTCATATATACTTTTGTATGTGTTGGATGCTTATTTTATAGGGTATACCTATAGATTACTGACAGCTTGATACTTGTCCATTAATGTCGTATTAACAATGTTAAATACAGTGCAAGATAAACTGACACTCTGTAAATGTGTCATAAAAAACATCTGGTAGTGCATAAACATTTTCTTGGGTAAAAACACAAAAAAGGAGGACATCTGGTGGGACTGATACATTGCAGCTCTCTGTAAAAGCATGTATTGTCACCACAAAGATCCCCTTTGAAGTTTTCCTAGTGAACAAATGGTTATGTTCCCAATGGATCTGTATCAAAGCAGTTTTATTTTCTCCCTTCCATGTGTTTCATATCATTTATTATGTTGTAAAAAAATAAAACTAGTGTGTGCATAGTTGTTCATTTGTGGTACGTAAATATTGTTTGAAATTTTACACGACAGTACTTCAGTGATAAAAGTAGTAACAGTGATGGGTGTCAACTTGAACTTTTATTTTGTATTTGCCTAGCTAATTTCTAATGAAGTGAAAACAGACTATCAAGTGGATGCTTTATACTGGAGCTAAAGGATGTCTGCTTGGCATCAGAGACTGACACTTTACAAAGTAAATTATTTAGTCAGATGTAAAAGCCAGTTTGGGCGCTTAGTGGTAACGTTCCACATCATGTCTGATGCAGGTTCATTTGTTTGAACTGGAAACATTGTTTTCCAAGGAACAGATGGTTACTGCATGATGACTAAATTGCGTATGGTTGGTAACTGCATTATATAAGCTGCCCGGATTCATATGTCTGTCCTGCAATAGATTGAGGATCCCCTCCAGAATGCATATCTTCATTTTACATATTGCATTAATTGGAGAAGGGTGTTGGTTATATTATGCTGCAGTTAAATAGATGAAAATGCAGTATACAAAAACTAATTATATGACTTCATAATGTCCAATTCCAATAGACGTAATGTGCAGTGTTTATTGTATTACTTTTTAATGTATTTATAATGCAAGTAGCTGTTTTCTACTATTACATGTGTACTTTAATGTTTATTGATGCAAACTCTCAAAATCAATTTTGGATTGTTGCTTTGTATTTAGGAAAATAAGACAAGAGAATTAATAGGCAAAGAAGAAAGAAACAAATCATTTGCAAGACAAACAGGATGTCATTTGTTGTATTTTCAAGACTTGGCATTAAGCAGGAGGGAAAAGAAAACTCGAAAACAAAAACACCCAGGTCTGCCTGATTCTGGGTAAAGAATGGGGCCTGAGGGACAAATGATAAACTGCTTGGCTGACAGCTCAGTATACAACAAGGGGCCTTTGCAGCTCGCGGAGTATGACTTGGCTTGCCAAGCATCACATTGTGATATATATTTTAGTACCAGTTTGACGGAAGCTTGCTAATAGCCACTTTCTGATTTCAGTGTGACATAAAACACATGACATATTTTAATACTTTAGAGTTTTCAGAAATCTGTGCAAAAAGTAAGCACCAAATAGTGACAAATACACTGGAATATCAGACATAGTTTTGCAGTATTTCATCATTTTAATTATTATAATTAAAGGTATAGATTTCATCATAACTGGATGTATATAAGAAATGGATGCACTTCTATAAAACTGCTTGATTTTCGGAACCTTTAACCAACATTTAAGTAAATACTGTTTTTATCATTCCAAAATGATTTATTAAGTACTGAATGTTTTCTCTTACTGTATTTTTATGCATATGTTTATGTTGAAGGGCAACATGGCAGTCCTTTGGGTAGTCCTTCTGTTTAACAGATAAAGCGTTCTGGGTTTGATTTCTGCACCCAGTTGTTGTCTATGTGAACTGTGCATATTCTTCCTGTATTTTTGTGGGTTTTCCTTCATGTACTCCAGTTTATGTATGTATGTATGTATGTATGTATTTATAAATCCTTTATCCCTAGAGATGTGCAGTTTAGGTTAGTTAGCAGTTCTAAACTGTCCAAGTATGGGGGGTGTATGTGAATAGTCCCTGTGGTGGAATGGCACCCTAATATTTCTTGCTTTGTTCTCAGTACTCTTGACCCCCACCTTGAACTGGATTAGGCAGTGTTTACAGTGTAATGTATATGTTTTGGATCATATTACATTTGCACAAATAGTATAAATTATTTTATGTAATTTTTATTGTTATACCTGGCCAGTTTTGAAAGGCAAAATAGGCAGCACAGTAATGTAATGATTAGTTCTACTAGATGTTTGCTTGTTCTCTTTGTATGTTTGTACACCCATTGCCTTTTAAATCCCAAATACATAAAGATTAGGTTAATTGGTCATTCTGAATTGCCTGACTTTCTATATCACCCAGTAAAACTGAATGATACTGGATGTATGCGTGAATGTTCCGTGAAATAAATGGCCATTCCATCCTAGTGGATCTCACCTTGCATCCTCAACTAACTTCTGGATCTAATCAAGTTCTTTCTCTACATTACACTCTTAAAAATAATGGCTTTTTAATTTATTTTTATAATGGCACTTTATTCTGTTGTGTGATTTCTTGTGAATTCATTACTTAACAACGATCCATTTAATTCTGTGAAGGGTTCTTAATACAGGTATGTAAAAAAAAAACCAGAAATCTATAATGCCTAGTAGGCTTCTTACAAGTAGCAAGATACTAACAGGTCAGGCAAACCTGAACTTAGGTTAAAATTAGGGACTCATTGGTATTTCACAAACCTGTTATCATCTGTTCTTGGTTATGTATGGAACCAGTGAATTCAAGAAATTAACATTTTTAACGAATTTTGTTCGCTCCCCTAGAAACAAAGGTGCCAAAGCGGGCTTTGAGAGCAATGTGCATTGTTCTCAAAACCGGCGTTGGCACCTTTGTTTCTAAAAGTGTACAACAATGTTAACGTATCGGTAGATGGGCAAAGTGGGTTAAATAAATAATGAAGCACTGGATAGGCCAAATGGAAGATTTTGTGTTTTATTTATTATTTATAACTTTATACAAAGCAAATGTGAAAAACTAGGAGTTGCTCGCTTTAGTTTGTGAAGAGTAGAAAGCACTGCCATCTAATGATGTTAATTGTGAGCCCGGGAATTACTGCTGGTGGCTGACTATTTCAGTCATCTGCTGGTCTGTTGAATAAGAAACTCAGCATCCTTTGCTAAGCCCTCGGTGTAAGTACTAAGGCCGTGTATGTACATGTGAACTACAGTATTTTTCATCCAAATGTAAAGCTCTTTGAAGCAATGAGGCATATGCTGGTTATTGTGACATACTGTCTGATAGCAGTGAAAAAGCGATTTGAAGTTCATTAATTTATCTATCCGTAAAATTAGTCCAGTCCATTATTGCTAGAAGCAGAGCCATGACTTCTTGGTCATGGATGAGGCGTCATTTCATAGCTTGACAAGTTAATTGGATAAAATGGTGTGAAAATCGATGGGTTGATGGGAGTACTATGACTTATAAGTGCCCCCCTAATAATAATAATAAATAATAATACACTTTATTTATATAGCACCTTTCCCATGCTCAAGATGCTATAAATTGAAGTTCACTTCAGTCATTTCAGTGCCTGACAAGAGTTTTACTTTTAACAAATTCATCAATTCATTTTTTTTAAATACAGCTCACTGAAAAGACAGTAAACTTCCCCTCAGGGATTAATACAGTGTACCAAATACCAAAAAAAGTATTAATTTCAGGGTCATGGACAGACTGAACACCATTTACAGATCAACTCTGGACAGGCATGCTTAATAGGCATGTTTGTAGAGTTGATAAATAGATTAATGTGGCATTTCAGATGTTTAATAGACAGAGCCATTAATCAAAATTCACTTTGGTCATTTCAATATCTGAAAAAATAAATCAATCCATCCATTAATTTTGTATCTCGCTTGTTCAATTCAGTATCGCATCTTAAGGAGGATGGGACATAGCAGAGTAATTCCCATGGGCTCTTTTAGAGCAGTGGTGAGCACAGCCGTATCAAGGCTCTGGAGTGCTCAATTCACATCTCTTCCTGGGCCTTCTCTGTGTAGAGTTTGTACGTTCTTCTAGTGCATGTGTGAGCTTAATTCATGGTACTGCAATTTTCTTTCAATATACCAAACATGTGCATGTTTAGCAATTGTATTGTGCTTTTGCAAAAAAAAAAAAAAATACATACATACACACATACAAACAAATAGCAACAGGCACAGTATTCTAAAAATAAATACCAGGCGTCACATGCTATTCAAATCACTTGTCTACTGTGTGATCAACTTATTTTAGTCCGGTTTCCTCCTTTCTGTTGTCACCAGCACTTCCTAAGTCAGGTTAAAGGCATTCACATTTTCTTAAGGTATCCAAAAATTCTTTATAAAGTACATTTTGCAAAATTATATATTAGGAAAAATATTTCATGTTTCACTTGTGCAATTAACTCTGAAGGTCAATTGTCACAGAGTACAGTGAAGTTCTCTGCTTGCAGGTCAGATGAACATGCAACACATATCTTTATATAAGTCTTACATGCTTTTATTATATTTACAAATTGAGATACACCCTAGGGGCGGCACGGTGGCGCAGTGGTAGCGCTGCTGCCTCGCAGCGTGGAGTTTGCATGTTCTCCCCGTGTCAGCCTGGGTTTCCTCCGGGCGCTCCTGTTTCCTCCCACAATCCAAAGACATGCAGGTTAGGTGGATTGGCGATTCTAAATTGGCCTTAGTGTGTGCTTGGTGTGTGGGTGTGTTTGTGTGTGTCCTGCGGTAGGTTGGCACCCTGCCCAGGATTTGTTCCTGCCTTGTGCCCTGTGTTGACTGGGATTGGCTCCAGCAGAACCCTGTGACCCTGTGTTCGGATTCAGCGGGTTAGAAAATGGATGGATGGATGGATACTCCCTAGTGGTTCTTTACTGTGTGGTTTCTTGTAGAACTGTACCTTGACAAAGCACCATTTCATTCTGGGAAGGGTTCTTTGCATATGGGGTTGGTTGTTTGTGCTTTGACAAACTTCCTAATATGTGGAAAAAAAATGAAATCTTTAGTGTATGGCAGGCTACCTAGCAGGACACTAATTAAAGACTTTGTCTGGGTTATTGTGTGCAGCAAGAGTCCTTTTAAAGCCATGACCCACTGGTATTTCACAAATCTGTTACCATAGTTATTTCCTGTACGAACTTATTACAGATATAAATAAATAAAGGGTCTTTCTAGAACCTTCAATGGCGTGGATCTTTTAGGAACCAAAAATGGTTCCTCTGTGGCATCACTCTGAAGAACTGTACTGGCATCTTTATTCTTAAGAGTGTACAATTCTGAAGGAATTCTGAGAATTTAAACAAGAAGAGGTTAATAAGGCGATGAGACTTCCACATTAAATATCCAAGCATGATATTTAATGCAGCAGACTGTGCTCTCTGAGCAGATGTTGTAATGAAGGATGTAACAGTTTACTTTCATTAAACATTTCTGAGATAAGACATCACTGAATATAAATGGTTTTGTTTATAAACACAACCTATCTCATCGTCTCATTAGAAATACTAATGTACATGATTAGAAACTGTATTTTATATTATTATTCTTGTTCATGTCGCCGGGACCTTTCCCCAAAGCGACTTAAAAGATCAATATTCAGTTGTGTGCATGTATAGGAAGACAGTGAGGTACTTGACTCCATCAGAATCACACAGTGAGCACAGTCATAGCACATTTAAAAGCATAGTTACACAAAAAACAAAAGTTATTGATTCAATTTTAGCTTCGTGTTTTTTTTTATAAAACCTTTCCAAAATGACCCTTGGTAAAACTTGAACATTCAGTGAGTAGCACGTCATTGTCCATATATCGCAGTAAATAAAGTAAATCGCGGCTTGTGACCAGGCACATGAGCAAACAGTGTGTATGCTTCGAGTGCGAGGGTGGACGCGACAGGACCATCTAGGAAAAATCATGTCGCGGATGTGATTCGCTGTATGCAGTGTGTAAAACAGTTTGTTTGTCGCAGATGTGAATCGCTGTATGTGGCGTGTAGAACAGTTTGCGAGGGGTGTCCCTGTGTCTTTCCAGAATTGTTCAACCATCAATAAATAATTATGCGGCGTTTGTTATGGTTCACTATTGTGTTGTATTTTGCTCTCTCCAGAGTTCCATCTTTTCATTCACTTACTGTTGTATTCTCACACTAACCTGTTTTAGACAACCGTGTCTTTCCAGAAGTGTTTACCATTCAATAAATAACTATGCATTAGATTCAGCATGTGTCTAGGCGTGGCTAAGCCGTTGAACCCCATTCGGGCTGCAAACCTTGAAATTTCCACTAAGTGCGACTCATACGCTCCCACTGTTTTCGTCCCTACCCTTTGTACACACCCCCCTCCCACACGTTGACTGTTAATAGAGGCATGTTTCTCGCGGAGGTGAATTGCCATATGCAGCGTGTAAAACTGTTTGAGAGGGGTATCCCATGGGATCATTAAAACATTCCTTTACAACTGAGGTTAAAACACAATGAAGTGAGCAGTCTTTAAAAACCGAGTTTTCGGTTACGACGCACGACCGTGTGCACCATAGCAAACTGTTTTACATGCTACATACAGCAATTCGCATCCGCGACAAACATGCGTCTTCTTAGATACTCCTGCACTTTGTACACACCCCCCTCCCACCTCGCTACGCCACACGGACGATTGTGTGTTGGTTCGTTCCGTGCATTGTTACAATGTTGCTTTTCTTGCTGATTTATTACATTACCGATTTTGCAAATGTTACATTTTCTCCCTGTGCTTAAAAATTGTTAAAAAACCGGCCTGATTATGCGGCGTATGGTACGTCGCGGGTTGGCTAGTGTTAACTAAAATAAATCTCAAATAACCTGCCATTTTTTCCTCAGTTTGTTTAAGGCTATAATGTAAATACAGTATGTTAATAATCAACAAAATACTTTGCACAGTGAGCAGTGGCAGTGCTGCTGCCTCATAGTAAGGAACCCAGGGTCACATCCAGGGTGCTTCCCATGCATGGAATTTATGCCTGAGTCCTTCTGGATTCGCTCCGGTTTCTACCCACAATCTAAACACAGATTTGTAGGTGAGGTGAATTGGCAATGCTAAAGCAGTCCCTTGATGTGTTTGATTTCACCCTGTGATAGGCTGGCATCTTGTTCTGTGTTCTTTCTGCCTGTGTGTGTAGCTTGCTGGTATTGAGTACTGCCTTAAGCCCAGCACAAGTGGGTTTAGAGGACGGATGTATCAACCAATACTTCGTAATACCTCCTGCCCAAATCAGCTCTCACTTGCACGTCACCTATCCTTATGATGGATAATTGCACAATTTCAAATTGATGTTTCTGGCTTAGCCTGAGAGAGGCTGTTTCAGTTTTTACAGTATTTTGTCTGCAGCATTTTCCTCTTTTACACATTCAGTAGCTGCTCCATTGGCAAAGCAGATCCTCAGTAGTCAGCACAAAGTGATTGAAACAGAATGGAACTGAACCGTAGTGTGTGTGAGCAGGCTGCTTAAGCCTCTGCCTTCTCAAACAGCAGTGTGGCAGTCTGAGCATCCTCAATCATAGGTCACACTCACTCCTGTGACAAAATATTTAAAAAATCTAAATGTAATATCTGTCTTTTTTGATGAACTAAATAAATATCAGAAAACTCACCAACTTTCAAGTCAGTTCTCTAAGTCACACCCGAATGTTATACCATTGTTATGCACAAATAATTTCTAACTTGTCACAATACAAAGTGATTATTTTGCAACAATTAAAATACATAGACAGTTGTAATTTAATCATTTTAAATGTGTTAATATACATGATGTTTCTTTCCTTCATATTGTAAATTTACAGTGGGTACGGAAAGTATTCAGACCCCCTTCAATTTTTCACTCTTTGTTATATTGCAGCCATTTTCTAAAATCATTTAAATTAATTTTTTTCCTCATTAATGTACACACGGCACACCATATTGACAGACAAAAAAAAGAATTTTTGAAATTGTTGCAGATTTATTAAAAAAGAAAAACTGAACTATCACATGGTCCTAAGTATTCAGACCCTTTGCTCAGTATTTAGTAAAAGCACCCTTTTGAGCTAATACAGCCATGAGTCTTCTTGGGAAAGATGCAACAAGTTTTTCACACCTGGATTTGGGGATCCTCTGCCATTCCTCCTTGCAGATCCTCTCCAGTTCTGTCAGGTTGGATGGTAAACGTTGGTGGACAGCCATTTTTAGGTCTCTCCAGAGATGCTCAATTGGGTTTAAGTCAGGGCTCTGGCTGGGCCATTCAAGAACAGTCACAGAGTTGTTGTGAAGCCACTCCTTCGTTATTTTAGCTGTGTGCTTAGGGTCATTGTCTTGTTGGAAGGTAAACCTTCGGCCCAGTCTGAGGTCCTTAGCACTCTGGAGAAGGTTTTTGTCCAGGATATCCCTGTACTTGGCCGCATTCATCTTTCCCTTGATTTCAACCAGTCGTCCTGTCCCTGCAGCTGAAAAACACCCCCACAGCATGATGCTGCCACCGCCATGCTTCACTGTGGGGACTGTTTTGGACAAGTGATGCGCAGTGCCAGGTTGTCTTCACACATACCGCTTAGAATTAAGGGCAAAAAGTTCTGTTTTGGTCTCATCAGACCAGAGAATCTTATTTCTCACCATCTCAGAGTCCTTCAGGTGTCTTTTAGCAAAGATGAATGCGGCCAAGTACAGGGACATCCTGAACAAAAACCTTCTCCAGAGTGCTAAGGACCTCAGACTGGGCCGAAGGTTTACCTTCCAACAAGACAATGACCCTAAGCACACAGCTAAAATAACGAAGGAGTGGCTTCACAACAACTCTGTGACTGTTCTTGAATGGCCCAGCCAGAGCCCTGACTTAAACCCAATTGAGCATTTCTGGAGAGACCTAAAAATGGCTGTCCACCAACGTTTACCATCCAACCTGACAGAACTGGAGAGGATCTGCAAGGAGGAATGGCAGAGGATCCCCAAATCCAGGTATGAAAAACTTGTTGTATCTTTCCCAAGAAGACTCATGGCTGTATTAGCTCAAAAGGGTCCTTCTACTAAATACTGAGCAAAGGGTCTGAATACTTAGGACCATGTGATATTTCAGTTTTTCTATTTTAATAAATCTGCAACAATTTCAAAAATTCTTTATTTTGTCTGTCAATATGGGGTGCTGTGTGTACATTAATGAGGAAAAAAAATTAATTTAAATGATTTTAGCAAATGGCTGCAATATAACAAAGAGTGAAAAATTGAAGGGGGTCTGAATACTTTCCGTACCCACTGTATATTGTGAACGATTTATGGTGTTTAACATGGAATGTGATGTGCAGTATCTCACAAAAGTGAGTACACCCCTCACATTTTTGTAAATATTTTATTATATCTTTTCATGGGACAACACTGAAGATATGACTTTGATACAATGTAAAGTAGTCAGTGTACCACTTGTACAACAGTATAAATTTGCTTTCCCCTCAAAATAACTCATGGCACAGCCATTAATGTCTAAACCGCTGGCAACAAAAGTGAGTACACCCCTAAGTGAAAAATGTCCAAGTTGTGCCCAATTAGCCATTTTCCCTCCCCGTTGTCATGTGACTTGCTAGTGTTACAAGGGAGCAGGTGTGTTAAATTTGGTGTTATCGCTCTCACACTCTCTCATAATGGTAACTGGAAGTTCAACATGGCATCTTTGCCCAACTCTCTTGAGTATCTAAAAAAAAGAATTGTTGCTCTACATAAAAATGGCCTAGGCTATAAGAAGATTGCCAACACCCTGAAACTGAGCTGCAGCACGGTGGTCAAGATCATACAGCAGTTTAACAGGACAGGTTCCACTTAGAACAGGCCTCGCCATGGTCGCCCAAAGAAGTTGAATGCAGTTGCTCAGTGTCATATCCAGAGGTTGTCTTTTACAAAATAGACTTTTGAGTGCTGCCACCATTTGCTGCAAAGGTTGAAGGTCAGCCTGTCAGTGCTCAGACCATACGCCGCACACTGCATCAAATTGGTCTGCATGGCTGTCTCCCCAGAAGGAAGCCTCTTCTAAAGATGATCCACAAGAAAGCACACAAACAGTTTGCTGAAGACAATCAGACTAAGGACATGGATTACTGGAACCATGTCCTGTGGTCTGATGAGACCAAGATAAACTTATTTGGTTCAGATGGTGTCAAGCGTGTGTGGCGGCAACCATGTGAGGAGTACAAAGTCAAGTGTGTCTTGCCTACAGTCAAGCATGGTGGTGGGAGTGTCATGGTTTGGGGCTGCATGAGTGCTACTGGCACTGGGGAGCTACAGTTCATTGAGTGAACCATGAATGCCAAAATGTACTGTAACATACTGAAGCAGAGCACGATCCCCTTCCTTCCTTTGGAAACTGGGCCGCAGGGGAGAATTCCAACATGATAACGACCCCAAACACACCTCCAAGATGACCACTACCTTGCTAAAGAAACTAAGGGTAAAGGTGCAGGACTGGCCATGCATGTCTCCACACATGAACCCTATTGAGCATCTGTGGGGCATCCTCAAACGGAAGGTGGAGGAGTGCAAGGTCTCTAACATCCACCAGCTCCGTGATATCGTCATGGAGGAGTGGAAGAGGATTCCAGTAGGCAACCAGTGAAGCTCTAGTAAACTCCATGTCCAAGAGAGTTAAGGCAGTGCTGGAAAATAATGGTGGCCACACAAAATATTGACACTTTGGGCACAATTTGGACATTTTTCACATAGGGGTGTACTCACTTTTTGTTGCCAGCGGTTTAGACAGTAATGGCTGTGTGTTGAGTTATTTTGAGGGGACAGCAAATTTACACTGTTATTCAAGATGTACACTGACTACTGTAAGGGGAGTATTCACTTTTGTGAGATGCTGTAAATATGCAGTAGTACAGCTGAGACTATTTTTTGTGATTTATATGCTCCCAAAGTCCCAGCCTAAATGTCAAATTTCACCCATGCATTTTGGTATGGTCTGACTATTAATACTTTTATTTAAAACATGGTAAATATTCTTTAATACGCTTTAATCTGAATTTTTCTGTTTATCTTTTTCTCAAACTTTATTTCCTTCTGAGTACTATACCATATTTCCATCTTTGTGGTTTAACGGTCAGTGTAGCTTTGTAAAGCATGCACTTCGTGATTGTGTTTTACTGTTAAAATTGATCAGGTTGGCACATCTGCCGGTTGCTCTTGTTCACTGGCAGAGCCTGTGTTGTTGTTTTTACTTGTATTTCCTATAAAGCTAAGTTTTTATACCTGTAAGGTGCCGTTGCTTTGTCTGGTGATTTCCGTTAACAGTTTCGTAGTGTCGTGTTTGGTAGTCGCTGTGTTTTATGTCAGTATGCAAGTGCAGTGGGATCAGGACAGCAAGCTTTACATAGAACAGGGGTTCTCAAACTCGGTCCTGGGGGCCCCCTGTGGCTGCAGGTTTTTGTTCCAATCAGATTCCTAATCAGTGACAACACCTGATAGCACTGATCTCATTTAATTAGCTGGTATTATTTATCTTTTATTCTACATTCAGAAAAGCACAGCAGCATGATTTTTACATTTATAAGAAACTTAGAAATATTTCTATTTTTGCTGTGGATTTAAATGCTTAACTCTCTTTTTATTACATTTCGCCCTATCGCTGTGCCGTTTGTTCCCTTCATTGAATCTTAATAATGACAATTAAAAACAAGCAGAGCAGAAACCCAAGCAAACAACACTCAATCGTGAAAGGCTGCAACTACTTAAGCGTCAGCCCCACAAAGTAGTAAGTAATGGATTAATTAAACAATTAGACCACCTAGAAAAGTAGAATGAAAATCAAGATGAAAATACTGTTAAAAAGAAAAAATACATATAACTGCTTAGTACATTTTAATACTTTTTTTTTTTTAACAAACTTAGTTTTCTAATTTGTATATTGTTCCCAAAACATGGAATCTGGGAAACAACAGTTCACTTAATTAGCACAGGAGTCCAATTAAAAACAGATGCTGGTTGGAACAAAAACCTGCAGCCATAGTGGGCCTCCAGAACCGAGTTTGAGAACCCCTGACATAGAGCAATAGTCTGTAGGGGGCGTCGAATTGCACTGTATCGTAAAATGTCAGTGTATGAAGTACATTGGTCAGTAAAGGCTGATAATAGCACCCCATAGCATAAATACTGATTAATTAATAACACAAGCAAAACGCGAGCATTGGAATTTGATCAATTAATTTAATCTAGAAACGTGTTTGCGATGTAGTGAGAGCTTTAAATCTTTCAGAATGCAGTGAGTTTGAGAGTACAGCCATGCACTTCAACACACATGGCGTTCCAGCAGGGAAGATTCCAGCCTTGAGCCTGATGCCGCTGGGCTTTGAATCTGGTACTCTGCGCAGCCGTGTATTGTAAAAAACTGATAGAAACAAACAACCACGATATTCAATCAGATGATTATCTGTATGGGAAATCCTATACAATAACATTTTTACATAAGTGCATGAAAAGTATCACGTTTATCTTCCAGGTACAACGTACAAAAAGAATGCATACCGCGAGAATTCCAGAATCCGTTGATATGGAAGTGTAAGGACGGAGTTTCACAGCCAGCACCGCTGACATGCTTATCAAGTTTAGATTTTGAGGATCATAATAAAACTGGAACAGCTATTGGCTCTTTGGAAACAAGTTTGTCTCATTCTGTTACGAATTCTGATGCGCTGAGATCATATGTAAGATTTAGTATAGGTTTGACAAAGTATGCCACTCTTTACAATTCTGGTTTTAAAATGGCACACCGGGGTTGTGCGAAGTTCCTCGTAGGACCATTGTTTGACAAAGAACCATTTCTTTTTGGAAAGACTTTTTTGCATATGAAATTGGTTCTTTGGGCTTTAAAGCAATATGAGAAAATAAACAGAAATCTTTCATTTGTGGTTGACTATAACCAGCCAGTGTTATTGTATATAGCAAGAATCCTTTAAAAATCATAAACCCACTGATATTTCACAAATCGCTTACCATGGTTATTTACAGAACCTATTACAGATGTACAAGATTTAAATAAATAAATAAATGTTCTTTCTGAAACCTTCAAGTGGATCGTTCTTTAAAGAACCAAAAATTACTTCCTACGGCATCACTCCCAAGAACGACTTTGGCACCTTTAGTTTTAAGAGTGCATCCAGTGTGTCAAATGTACACTCCAAAATTAATGGCTCTTTAATGGCACTATATGGTTCTTTATTGGGCTATGTGGTTAATCATAGAGCCATTTCTTGGCAAAGCACCGTTTCATTCTGGGACGGGTTCTTTCAAAAACGCCCTAAACGAAATCTTTAATGTATGTTAGCCTTCAGAATACTAATAGATTAAGAAAACCTGTAGCCTACTGGACACATGCAGCAAGAGTCATTTTACAATTAGGACCCATTTTTATTTCACATATCTGTTAACCTATATTCATGTTTATTTACTACATGTAGACTGTTAGAGATCTAAATAAGGATTGTTTCTTTCTGGCACCTTAATCTGGATGGATCTTTTGGGAACCAAAAATGGTTCCTCTATGGCATCGCTCTAAAGAACTGCTTTTTTTAACAATTTAGGAAGCCTGTTCCTGGGTCTGTGTTCAGTTCTCTATAAATTACCTTTTTGTATTTATGAACCCCATACAAAACAATGAAAGCGATACTGCATAACCCACCCACTCGCAAGCTGGGAACCGCAATACCTTCTAGCTTTTTAGTCTAAACAATTAATAATGAAGGTGCCAGAGAGTTGCTTTAGAGCGATGCCACAGAGCATCAGTTTTTGGTTCCAAAAAGACCCATCCATATAAAGGTTCCAGGAAGAACTTTTCTTTCGATCCGTAACGGGCTCCATACAGTAATGGAACAGATTTGTGAAATACCAATGGCTCATGATTTTAAAAGGACCCTTGCTGCATGTAAGAACACAAGTCCAGCCTGTAGGTCGACCATGCTTTGAAGATTTCAGTTTTTCTATACAGATTAGGACGTTTTTCAAAGCACAAAGAAACCTACCCAGAAAGAAATGGTGCTTTGTCAAGGAATGGAGCTACGAAGAACCGCACTACCTAATAAAGAACCGTAAAGTGCCATCAAAGAGCCGTTATTTTTAGGAGTGTATGGCTGCGTTACAAGTGTTTAGCACAAATTGCAATCCCTCTTTATGTAAAGCTGAAGCAGTGCCTTATTTTCTGGAATGTCATCAATCGATACACTCTGAATTTCTTTGTATCACAAAATCGACGTTTTCATTTAACCCTTTAGGAAGAGGACGATGAGTTCAACTTTTTTTTAAATTAAATATACGCAAGTCTTCGTTTTTGACGGGTTTCAGTTTGCTGTCTCTTGTATCATTTGCAATTAACAGAGCAGTAGTTTGTAAAACGTTTAGATGTCGTTTTTAATTTTAAAAACAAACAATAATAAATGCGGGCCCAATGGCGGACTGGGCCACTGTCCAGGGTCGTATCCGCCTTGCGTTCAGTGCTACTTGGACGGGTCTCGACCCACCTCGCTCCTGAACTGAACTAATTTGCGAATGAGTGAGAATGATTAATTGATGGAAATGAACGAAATACGTTAGTCTTCAGTGGGTTCGCAAAAAGAATATTTGGGCACTTTTGTCAGAATTTTGTGTAATGTGTCTGTTTTCATTATTTTTCCATTCCTACACTTGAGAGTGAAGCGCGTTGATCGGCTAGGACTCAGTTCCCCTGGGGATTTGCCGAATACTGAGGCCGGAAAGGGTCACGCAACCAGTACCTCTTTAAGGGTCCAGCGCATGGCATACATCTAAAGATACCCATAAATAACTTTCCATAAAGTGCACGTATAAGAGCGCGAATGTGAAATATCAAATAATTTCGTCAGATTCCATAATACCAATAACCTAATTATAATACGTTTCTCCTAGATCATACAGGGCGAATTACAGTTAGAAAGTCTTTTTTAATTCGCGATTTATTTGCTTATGGTTATGAAAAGAAACTGAAGGAAACATAACATTCTCGAACCGGCTAATCAAGTTGATGGTCACTGGAAGCTGAATCCACCCGGGCGACATCGCGCACAAGCACAGGGAGAACGTGCAAGCTGCACACCGTCAACAGCCGAAAAACTAAATTCGTGAAGTCGATGTATGGAATAAACTTTACAGTGCATTTAAAAAATTGAATGGAAGTGACTTGCGATATTATAAGGTATACGGTCAGGATTTGTTTTTAAAAGGTCGGCTTGAAGCAATGCTCTTTTAGACTTTAGGGGAAAAAATGGCCGTAATAGAATAAACAGATTTTTATGAAAAAAATCAAATGTAAATATCTCAAGTTCCAGAAGACAGTACACTCTAAACCGTTATCATTCGGGCGATATAAAGCATTCAGCATGTTACATGAAAAACAAACAGCTGCAAAACAACATATGATGGCCAGGATTGATTTCCTCATTGTAAAGAACTCAACAGTTCTTCCCACACGACGACCAGATAATTTAACTTTTTATAGTGCTGTTCTTGTTTTTAAGTAATGCTGAACGCAATCACACACATTTCACAAGGTGCGAACAGTGCAAATACATGTGCCGTAATTGCAACGTTCAATAGAATTTCTCTTGCAATATAGCAGCTTTGTGCATGAAGAGAATAATTGTGTTCAGTGAACTGAAGTGCTGGAAAGTGGATGAGAAATAAACTTGAAATTTCACATATCTGCTGTCTGACTATTATTGTGTGTATTTTTTTTCTTTTTCTTTATTTTTCTATATCAAACGGAGGATTTTCATTGTCGTATTAATACCGTTAAGAATTGCGTGAGCACATACAATTATTTCTTTCTTTTCTTTTCTTAATAGGAAAACTATTTTTTCTAATTGAGTATACTCAAAGTCTGTGATTAAATACTGTTTTTTGTCTATCC